>NC_089017.1:68804350-69058381 GCF_963932015.1 Anas acuta
TCCTGGCAGACTGAGCCCATCAGGCAGTGAGCTGAGCAGGGACCAGCAACAAGGCCCAGCAGCATCCTGTGCAAGCAGGGCTATGGCTGGGGAGCCATGGGCGGACAGGGATTGTCCCCCTCTGCCCAGGACTGGTTATACCATGTCCAACTGCATCTACTTTTGTGCCCCTGTGGTACAGGAAAGGCACCAACAAACTGGAGTGAGTTCAGCAGGTGCCACCAAGAAGGTTGGTGGCTGGAGCACTTGCCCTGAGAGAAGAAGGCCTCAAGGCTGGGACTAGGCCAGCCTCGAGATAGCTTCAGGGGCACCTTGCACCAGCTACTGGCACCTACAGAGGTGATGTGCAGACAAAGCCAGGCTCTTCACAGCAGTGCCTGGCAGGAGGGCGAGACAGCAGGCATAAGCTGAAAGTAGAGAGGTTCAGAATGGATTTTAAGAATTTTCTTCCCTACTGGGACAACCAAGCAGTGGAGCAGGTTGGCAGAGGGGCTGTGCTGTCTTCGTCCTTGGAGGTTGTCAAGACCTGACTGAAATCATGAGCAGACAGGTCTGACTTTTTGTCTTACCCTGCTTTGAGCAGGAGGTTGGGTTACAGACCTCCTAATGTCCCTTTCAAACTGAATTATCCTGAGACTCCACATGGAGTACTTGTTTTTGGAAGCTGAAATAAAAGCGTTTACTTCTGTATGTGTGGTGAAGGAGCTGTGAGGGAAGAATGGGATGTTTCTCCCCTCGTGTCTGTGGTGGGAGTGAAGGTTTTAATACAGCAAAATGTTTCACTTCTGGGTGCTAAGAAGTGAGACAAGAGCATGGGACAAAAAGATACTCAGACCTATTTCACCTAGAAAAAACAGCAGATGCTTTTGATTGTCATATTAAATATTAGGAAAACTGAAAAAAAAAAAAAACAGATTTCACCATTTTGACAGGTCTTTGGGGGCATATATAAAGGCAAATTGCTTGGCAGATTTTTGCTGACTCTTAAGAGGTTGAGAACCTGAGTGAATGTACCCCCAGTTTCCCCTCTCTAGCAACTGAGAAAGGAAGATACGTTTTCAGGGACCTGGCCTCTGCTTTTGGTGTAGAGCACTCCTGGAGAGCTCATGATGGCTAGAGATGAGGTGGCCACAGACACGGATTAGTTGGAAGTAAGTATGGTGATTAGGGTGAAGGTTCTTATCTCTCAGGGCTGGGCTCTTCTTAGAGAAGGTAAAAACTTGCTGTCATACTTGCCTGAGAAAAACTTGCCTGGCAGCAGGGGAGGTTGAGGGAAGTGGAGGTGACATTTTCAGGTAGGCTACCTAGTTTTGGGTGCTAGGCACATGGGATAGTTGAGAAAGCGATGGAGGATCACAGGCTCTGTCAGGATCTAAATTACTTGACAGGCAATTTCCTGAAGCCAGCTGTTCACATCTAGAAAGGTTACAGCCTGCTGCAAGGGCATAAAAATGATATTTCCAAGCCTCTCTTTCCCCATTTATTAGTTTTCTACGTTGCAGACTATATCTTACATACCCTGCTGAAGAATCTTATCAGCACTAATGCTTCAGAAGAACTACACAGTGCACACAGATAATTACACTTTTGCCAGCATTGGCACTTGTCAGGACCAACTGCATTCTCCAGTGATTCTTTCTTCTCCTTGCAAAACAAAAGTTTATGTACTCCACAAGCATAAATAAACAGATAAGAAAATGAAGCGGTAGAAAGCAATGCAGGTATGTTACTGCTCTATTCTTGTAGGCTAAGGATTCACTTACTCCATGAGTTTTGAATTACTAAACTAAGTTAGAAAGCCAGTGTTAGCAGCAAATGGGTCACATTGGCAGATCACTGCAGAATGGCTGTGTGCTTATTCCTTGCAAACTCTTCCTGGAAAATAAAATAAAAATAAAACCAAAAACAACCCTCCCCCCACCCTCTGTAGATAAACACATTGTGTCACAGCTGCTGATTTGCATTACCACCTTTACAAGTTAGAAAGGAAATGGTTGTACTTACTTGCTTGTGGGCAGTGCCTCCGCTGCTCCAAGCTTCTGGTGAGGTGGCTGCAGGCAAAGAGACCCAGTCCTTCCAGTCACTAACTTTTATAAAACTCTTGACAGGTGTTTTTTTTTTTTTCTTTTTTCTTTTTTTTCACTCCTTTTTTTCTCCCTCCTCCTCAGGCTGGTTGGGGAATGTCACTGCACAGGATCATTGATTGGCTGCCAGACAACACACATACCACCAATTATTGCACCTATTCGCTCTCCCTGCTTTTCCGCCCACTTCTCCTCCCCCGTATATATAGCACCGTTTATGATGCTTTGAAACTGAGACTTTTCCAATTTTTTTTTTTTCAAATTATTCCTCTTTCTAAAACATACTGCAAATATTTACAAGATAAACCATGGCAATCGGTTACAGGGATCTGGGATAATGCTTTCAGTTTAGGTTTAGATCTTCTGGAAGCTTATACTCAGGAAACTTCACTGCTTAGGAAGGAAGAGTAGGAAACAAAATGCCGAACCTCTGGGGCAGATCCTTGACTGATCCTTACTATCATTCCTGTAGCTTCATAGGTATTAAACTGATTTTATTGAGTTGAAAATTTAGCACAGCAACATATTTCACTTCCTAATTAGTATACACATTGAGTAAATGCAATCCTATGGTAGCAGAGTTAATGAAATAGCAAGTTCTGATTTGCTTAAATGTGTGTGATTCATATACTGTATGTGTGAGAAAGATGGTTATCAGAAGAAATATGCCCACTTAGAGATGCACAAGTGCAAGGCAAATTCTCCATCGAAATCCCATTGAAACACCTTCTTCCCTTGCTACTATGACATGCAGACTTTTCAGTTGCTTAGTGCCGCTTTTCTTTGAAAAATACAAAAGCTCTATATATGGTACATCAGCATTCCATTTTATATCAAATCACACCACGGCTATTCACCAAATCCAAGTACATAGACCTCTTTTTTACTTTTTTTCATGTTGTTTTGTTCATAGCGCAGGTGTGTATTCCTGGAGAGAAGTACAACATGAGGACTTTTAGGCAAACATCATACCCTCAGCAAGAGTACACTTTGTGACCTTGGACATTAGTATGTCTTTACCCCGAAGACCCAGTGTTTGCCCGAAGAATGACGTAGTTTCTCCATTTGTTTGGCTCGAGTGGTGACACCTTTAGCCTTTACACGGACCCGGTGAGATGACTGATTTCTCCTCTCACTGAGCAGCACTATCTTCACTGGGTCTCTTCCTCCCTGAGCCCGTCTGTTCTAGAGCTGCATGCCAAGGTCAGTGCCTGCAGGACATCTCAACAGCGAACACACTGCCAGGGTTAGCCCTCCATGACAGTCAGTAGAGAAGCCTCTCAGAAAGCTGAGGGACAGCCTGACTGCTTCTGAGGGCCTTGTGCTCGTAATGTTTTGTTTCCCTTAATTTTCTTCTCCCTCATCCATCATCCCTTTTTGCTGAAGGATGCCGTGGCACACGACATGGATAGAAAGCTGTTGCTGCTTTATAGTGTTTGCTTTATATTCCATTTCTCCCACCCTAGCAGAAAGGGAAACCCAATGGCATATTAAAGTTTCGCCATCACAAACATAGAGGTGTCTTGTATGGATTAAAAGTGTTTTTATGGAAATATATTACCTAAGACCCTTTTGGGACTAAGAAGGTGTTATAATGATCGTCTTCTTCAGGTCCCCAATGAAAATTCAAATATGAATCCTGCCATCCCTGGTTTGGTTAGAAACTGTCATAGGTAGGAAAGTGCTTGGAAGTGTTTCTTTCCCAGTGCTGTCTGTGGTATGAACTGGCTGTCTTTTAGAGAAAAGCTAGGGTAAAGTCTTCATGAAAAAACAAACAAACAAACAAACAAAAAAACTTTCTGATATTTGGAAAACACTTTAGGTAATCCCATGCAACTCACTTTGCATTCTTAATTCTTTTAGAACTATATATATGTATATATATTTCCATATGGGAAGTGACCAGTTTGTGGCTTTCCATTTCTTCTGAGAGAAAATCCAGCCCTTGTAGCACTCGGACCACGGGTCCTAGCAGAGATTTTGAGCACTGAGGGGGGAAAGAAGTGAGAGAACATTATGGCTGACTTCTTCCCTTATTTTAGGAATGGGAGCCTTTTCATGTGGAATGAGTGATCACTCTAGGTAGTGTCCCTGTAAGTAAGACTCAGTACTGTTAACATGCAGAACCATGAAACCATCTGCAGAAATTAATAGTGGGATGACATTTAAAAGACACTTACTGGAAAAGAGTAGGTTCTGTCATCATCAGAGCTCTGTAATCATAGTTTGGGGATACACCAAAGATTAAGTTATAGTGGTACCATATCTCCATAGATAGTAAGAGGAATAGGCTTGCATGGTGAGGGGAATGCAGCATACTTACATTCAAACCAGAAACTAACCTTCCCCATAAACAATATCATTGCCTGCACTAATGCTTCTACAGCAAAATTAGTGCATTAGCCAAGATGTAAATGTGTTTCATTAAATTGTTTTTTTGAACTCATAGTATTGCCATCTCTTTCAGCTTTCTAGTCACCTAACTTGTTTGGGATTTCTGTTTGTTTGTTTGCTCTAGCTTTGTTCAGAGTAACATAATGCTGCCATAGGGCTGTGGCTAGCAAGATGGATGTCTGCTGGCATGAACACCTATGGTAGAGGTGTCTACAGCTGCTTCGAAAGAGATTGGATTTGTGGCCATGGACAGCAAGACTTTCAAAACTTGCATTGCAATACAGTAAGGCTGGGAGACCAGTGGTGGATGGAGACTGGGAGGAGAACTGAAGCCCTGGTGGGAGATGTCTTCATAATGTCTTCATAAGGAGATAGGTTGGGAAGATCTGAGGGCTTCAGGAAAACTGGAGGCAGGAGGCAAAGACAGACATGCAGGTGAGTGTTAAGAGGGTACAGATAACAACTTTGTGACAAGGTGGCTAGATAATGGACTGAAACAGGTGCCCTTTTCTAGCATCGTTTGTCGGTTGTGTTGTCAGCCTCCACGGATGATGTTAAAAACACAAGTGTCTAGCATTTCCTTTCAAATGCAGCATAACATAAGTGAATTTTATATTTGAATGGCTTGAAGGTTTTGCTAATGTTGATTTTTCAGTCTGAAATTACCAATGCAAAAGTTTACAGAACTATTCAGTACATTAAAGAATTTTAAAGACCATCAAAATCCATCTTTACAGGTGGCTTGGGTTATTACATGGGTTTTAATTTGTGGTTTTGCTTTCTTGAGTTTGACTATGCCCAATATGTTGTCTGCAAGTATTGGATTTTTGTAGCAGAAGGTAATTTAATAGATGTCCTTGTGATATGCCTGTATTATCCTTGCTGTCAAAGGATCTGTCAGTTCGGCATCGAGGTTTTAAGTGAAGCATGTTGATAGATGAAGTACTTTAAAGTCCTGGGAAAGACTGGTTTAATGGAAAGCCTGGTTTAAAGACATCAGGTATTAAAAATTAGAATTGCATACAGTTCTTCAGGTTGCTAATGTGTTTCTACCAGCATCATTCTGATACTGATTTTGCCCTCATATTAACATGCTTTCAAAACGGAAATAAAAAGTAAATGTGAAGAGAGAAGAAAGACAAATTTTAGTACCCCTGAGAAAGACACAGAAGAAAGAAATGGATGAAGCAATTTCAGAGATTACATAATTGACCGTCAAGTGAAAAATCAAAAACATAACAAAGTTAAAGCTTTCCTCTGCACTTCAATAAATTACGTGGTATTAATCTTATCAAAACTTGTGTGCATGATCAGGCCTGTGAAAAGATTTGAAATGAGATGGAAAAAACCAACGGGTAGAAAAAAGTTGGAAGAATGTCTGAGCATGATATTCACCCACATGAAAAACACCTGCCTCTGTGCACCCCAAGTGAGTGCTGCCTGCGTGATGGGGTTAAAGTCTAATCAGGACAGACTTGCGCAGAGTGGATTCTGCCTCCTCTTCACCTCTCTGCACCGTGCTGGATGTTTCCTGTTTTCTGTACTCTGCAGTCTTGCTTAACTGTCTCAAAGTCCAGCTTGTTCATCCCTATCTAATCAGAGGTATTGTTTATTAAGTGGTTTGTTTTCCTCATTCACCTCTCCTCCTAACCCCTGATGCAGAGAGCCTGGCCTTTAGCCCCGCTGAGAGAAACCACCTGTATTTCTAGCTCTGCAGTATTCAGCCGTGTCTGCAGACACGTGTGCATGGGTGCTGGGCAGGACTGGCGTGAACCCACATGTGCACTGAGAAGATTGCACAGGGAGGGTCTGCTCGCTCTTTGGTCTTCTGGCTTAAAACCGGGCTGCAGCAAACACCATGACTCGGAGTGAAATACAGGCGAGCACGTATGGCGATCATTATCAAAACACAAATGTTTGTAACGATTCCAGTGCTGCTGACAGCAAAGGAGGATACAACTTCAAATCAGGCTGTCAGTGGTGACATTTCTGGACTGTGCAAAATAGCTGTTGCAGGTCTTCTTCCACTTGTAAAGCACAGGATGTGAAGAAAAAAGTAGTAATGACACTGGTCTCTGTGCCTTTCTGCTGACATTTTGTTTTTTAAAAGAAAGTAGGTAAATAACTGGCTGCTAGAGTGGGACACTTACCTGTTTATTAACAGTTCATCTAAGTGGCACGTAGTCCCCAAAAAGCACACTTAAATGTGCTGCTTGATCATGTTGATACAAAGTTTGCAAAACACAGCAAGTACACCAGATGTCTGAAGTGGACTTATATGCTGAAAAGCCCATTAGAATTAACTGTGGTTTCTACAGTGCAGGAGGCACATTGCGCACCATGACTGAAATTAAACGAGAAAATGGGCCCTGAAAAATGCATAGCTGGCCAGAGGCTCAGTAACAGTGCAAGAAAATACAACACTATTTTTCTTCATCCGCACTTAAAAATCATGAGTAGCTACACAGCTGGGAATGTGGCTTTCATAGCTTTCCCTGCAGGACAAAGCCTTGGAAATGGACCTTCCTGTCTCTTTGCCTGGAGATGCACAAATAAACTGACTGGTGGGGAGAACTGAAAGCATGAGCTGTCAGGACAGGAGGCAGTTTGGGGAAATGGAGAGACACATGAAGCAAAGAAGCACAGACAACAGAGTGCCTAACTCCATATGCAGTTTTGGCAGATGTATGTCATACTGAAAATTATTCAGAACCATATGCTGCACCCTAGCATCTGCTGAATTTGGATACAACATCTATAAAGCTGGTGTGGAAATACATGAAAAGAAATTCAACTGCTCAGGAGAAACTGCCAGTGCATTTGTAACTACAGTTGCTCCCACACAAAATTCCCTTTTTTATTTTGTGAAATATGTAGCCTTACTATAGAAAATTATACCAAAAGTTAAACACCAACACTTCAAGTTTGGTTTTATCTCAGGTCCTTAGATTTTATTTCAGATTCACCCAGTACTTGATCGGAGAAGGGCATGAGCAACCTGGTGTAGATCAAGATCTCTTGAGTAGGGAGTTGGATCAGAGACCTTCAGAGGTCCTTTTCAACCTGAATTATCCTAGGATTCAGGGACAAGTTATTCATGTCTGTGCATATGCATGAAGTGGTCAAACAGAGAAGTATCTTTCTTCCATCAAATATAGTAAGAAAGGAGATGGACCTGCCAGTCAGGAAAACCAACAATGACATAGAGAAAGAAGAGACAATGGAGTTTTAAGAGAAACATTGTTTATTTTGTAGAAAGTTTGCTTGCAAATATCTTTAGAAAAAAACCCTAGATTTTAAACAAAAACACCCTGCATCCAGATATACTGTTCTTGAAATATCCAGTCTGGCTATTCACAATTCCTCACAACTGAGAGGAAGTATTTTTCCTTCTCTCTTCAATTTAGTGCCTTCTCAGTAACATTTTGATATCTGTTATAGTTAGAAAATCTGCTTGTGCTTCTAGTGTAAGAAAGACCTACCAATTTATGCTTTATGTTCTGCCTGGAATCATGCTTATGTTGGATATGCTTTGGAAACAGAGGTAGTTTTTTGTTTAATTGAATAATTTTCCCTGCGTTTTGAGTACTGCTGTCTGTCCTGTCAAGCAAGAATCCTCTTGTGCAAACAATAGCTGCTGCATTGAAAAATAGTCTCAGAATTGTCAGCCTGATTTTTTTTTGAATGTAAGAACAATCTCAAGGCTGTGTTTCAAGGAGTTTATGCTAGCCATGAACCCTTGAACTTAACATAGCGTGAGATATGGTAGCTCAGCTCCACTCTCTTAATGCTAAAGAGAGGTAAAAGATTTGTGTATTTGAAACTACATGTGTAGCCAAAATTGAATTTGTAGCCCAAACCATGGAACAAAACCACATTAATAACTAACCACCCATTTTTGTTCCAAGGGCAAAGGATAATTCTCTGGCTTGTCATTTTTAATAAAACGTGTAGCAAAGAAAACATTAACAAAAAAACTATATATACACTTTGCAGAGCTCAGAAGTAGCAGAGAGCATGTTTGTCCAAGCTGTCACCATATCATGGTGGGCACTAAGTACCTGAATGACTCGGAAGAAGCTCCCAGCTGGCTCAGTGAGAAGACCCACCTCTGTTTTAAAGGTGAATTGAGTACTTAAGGTAATAACTTCAGAAAGACCAGAAAAGTCTGTTAGCCCATTCCTTGCAGAAGGGGTCTCTTTCCTGATGATAGGCTTATCAGGAACTCCCTCATTGGCAAGGTAAAGCTGTAGCCCCTCTAAATGTTGTTTGCAAATGTTTTTCCTAGCCAACTTCCCATGGCTCTTTTGCCCTGAAAATTGTTTCCTAATTTAGAAGGGATTCCTCAAGTTCATGTTCTCAATTTTCAGATTTGAGGCTCGGTGAAATTATTGACTTCTGGAGGACAGATTAGGTATTACTGGAAAAAAAAATAAAAAAATAATAACATGAAGACAAACAGATTAATCATTTCCCACATCAAAACATTTATTAACTCCATATAGTCACTTGGTTTCTCTTCTAATGTTCCTTTCTTCCTTTTCCTTCCCTCCTTTTTGCTTTCCCTATCCCACTTACTGTACCTTACTGTGAGATTTTCATTGTGATAACAAGTGGGCCCTCACAAAAAAAACAGGGCATTGTTCTGGATTTGTACAGTACAAAGATAAAAAAAGAGTGAAGACAAAGCACAGCACACTGAAACATTCACAGCTGAAGGAGCATAAGCAAACAACTTGTATTTGCAGGTGCAGGCACTTAGTGGAATAAATAGACAGTGACACTCAAATCCTGCCATCAAATCCTGCCATGTTATCGAGAAGCCTGAGAACAGGTTTGCCCACCTGCCGCTGGTGGTTCTGTGTGACCGCTTTGATATCTTTGGGGTTTTCAGTGCGTAAAGATTAATGGCTTAGTTCTGCCTGTGCAATTTTTCCTTCGCCTTCTGACAGAAGAAATGTTTTGCCATTGGAATGACATGAAATCCACAAGCAACCCTTACTCCCGTCTGATTTCCAAAGATGTCATCAAAGTGTCCCAGCTGATCTACTGAGACAGCAAAGTTCACGTGCCTGAGCATGCACTGCTCAGGGCGGTGAGGCCGTTCCTCACTGGCTAGCTTGCATTATGCACGTGTTTTGTGTGCTCAGCACCCATCGTGGACTGACGGCTGGAGGTCTGCAAATATTTTCTTTAGTTTCATCTTTCAGGAGCTGTATGCCTTTCCAACCTGCAACGAGACTTGTTAAAAGCTAAAGGCTTAACTCACCCAAGAGACACTGGGGGAAGTAAAATTCAAAGTAGAGCTCTTCCTTCACCAAAAATAAAGAAACAAACAATACTTAACACAAATAATCCCATCAAAAATCCGTGAAAATATTGTACCTCCTTCTGAATCTGGGAAGATGGTTTCAAATATAGTTCAACTGAACTCCACCAGTAAGTGAATTTGATTCAAAGCTCACTGAAGTCCAGGTGTGTTATTTTCAGACAGAAAGATTTAAGTGACAGTTTTGATCTTTTATGAGATTTCTGCCACCCCCACAGTTTTATATTTAACTGTGCTCACAGCTGGGGTACAAAACACCCATCCTGGATGCCCAACAACCACAGTAAGTTAGTGGGTTGGTGTCAGAGTGGCACCCTGATCCATTGTGGTACTGTTGCTTGGTTTTAGGAGCAGCCAGCTTTGCTGCTTATGGACATTTTGTTTGTTGGCAGGAACAGTGAATGAACGATTTGAGCAGAGCTGGGAATTATAGCTCCAAAATGAAATAAAGGATCCTGCACCGTGGCAGCTGATGTAATCTCCCCTTTGACTTTGTGCTGATAGGAAGTCAAGGTAAATTCATGTTGAATGTCTAAGTCCAATCAGCAACTGATAAGGCCTCTTTTAATGACCTGGATCCACTACAGCTAGCGGTGATACCAAGCAACATGTCAGTCACCCTGTATTATTTATAACATCTGGAAATGTAACCATGAGAGTGTGCATTTGTGACTAATGGCTATCATTACGTTTTCCTATTCCTACCATCAGAGTTGACCTTTAACAAAGGAGCAGAGACTTAAACTTTCAGGAGCCTCTGTTCCAAGAAAAAGGAGTAGGAATGGTGGAGGTACGGACAGAATCTGTAGGGTAAGACAGTAAGAAATAGAGGCTTAGTAAAACTTCTGGAATCTACGTGAAATTTCAGGGAAAGTTCTCATTATAACCACGCTACCTCTGAAAGGTCTGCTCAAAAACCCAGCTTTGAAGCAGAAAGGTCACACATCAGTCCTTAGTGAGGATGGACAAATAAAGGCTCTTCCTCCTCACCAGGTTGAATTTGAAACATTCACTTTGTCCAACATTGCTGCTGCCGTAAGTTGAAGATTTCTGTCACCAGTGGAGAGTATGCAGTATAGTTGTTTATACTGTTGTGAGAGCTTTTTGCTAAGAATGATGGAGAGAAGATAATCCACACCCTCAGCTGAAAGCCTCTACTTCCTTCCCCAAGGTGTACGGTGATTAGTTCAAATTATATATTAAATATGGTCCCCGTGTACATGATTTTTTATATCTTTTTTTGTGCAATAGAGGTGTTCTTTGGCCACTTGGAGACACTTGATGTTTGTCGTGAGTGGCACAGCATCTGAGCTTGCACAGCACCTCTCAGCCCAGAGGCAAGGCTCTCAGGGCTTTGTGTCACAACAGGCATGAACCCATCACAGCAGTTTGGGGTTGTCGTTTAGCCGAAGGCTGGAATACATTCCCACGTGCCGGACCAGGTTGGGTTCCACCACGTAGGCATTCTCCCCCTTCGTGCGCAGCAGCGAGTAGAGGGCGATGTCCTTCGCAAAACCCTGTCGGCAGTGCAGCCCCTTCAGGTAACCTAAGGCACGTTGGGCAGAAGGAGCAGAGAAGAGCATGGCAGGCGTGCAGCACTCAGTGACGGGCACGACATTATACAGCATGGGGGCCAGCCGACGCAGCTCCAGCAAGTAGTGCCGTCCCACCAGCTCTGACAAAGCCATGCTGTACAAAGCAAAGAACAAGACGATGGGCCAGCTCAGGCCTGGGCGACCAGTTGCCCAGGAGTACCCACAGTTCAGCACAGGCCCCAGAAACATGCCCAGGCCCAGCCACTCGAGGATTCGCATGGGCTCAGGGTTGACATAGTGCTGAAGCCTCTCAGGATGGTAGAGCTTGAAGTAGAGTGCATCTCTGAGGTACGGTTTGGAGAATCGGGCCAACAAGAGGTGCTGCAAGACTGGGAATATCTCGTCCTCTGGCACAGCGTCATCTTCCACTACCAGGACGTATTCTGGGTTATACGCCAAGAGCGACTGCTCAAGGCAGAAGATGTAGTCCTGCTTCTCCTTCTCAAACTGGTTCAGTGCAGGGTCAGGGTCCTCACCAGTTCTGTCACGACTGACCATTGGAAAGAAGCTGCTCAGCAGCCTGACGTCCTGGTGGCGGCTGGGGTCTGACTCCACGTTACAGAGGAGGACACGGTGGCGCTGGCAACGTGCACCACATTGCTGGAGGAGGTGGTGGAAGCGGGAGGCCACCTGCAAGACATAGTGGAAATCATTCCTCCTCTGCACAGTGATAATGGTGACCAGCAACAAGGGCCGGAAGGGCTCGCTGGCAGAGGTCTTGGAGATGTTTGGTATCTGCAGCTTCTCAAAGTAATGGAGGGCAGCCTGGCCCTCCTGCTGGTTCTGCTTCAGGAACTCCTGGCTCATGGGATTCAGGTGCCAGCGCCGCAAATAAAAATACGAGTGGAGGAGCCGGTGGCAAATCAAAGGAGCCAGCACACCGAATGTCACTACAGTCAGCGTGAGGAGGTGGACGAAAGGGCTGGACCAGCGGCACCACCTCCCATAGAGCTGCCAGGCATGGTGTAACATCGCTGCTGCAGAAGGGGGGCACTCCTGGTCTATTCATGCCCTCTCTCCTTCACCTCCACTGCCTCTTCTCTGGATTGCAAGACATCACTGCAGCAGTAGCTGCCAAAGTTTTTCTTCCTACAGAGGAAAAAAAAAGGTGGTTAGTGAAATAGGAACAGTCAGAGTGGGAAGACCACGAGTCAAGAGAATGGAAAGCTGAGGCTAGTCACAAAGTAGGCCAAAAGAAAAGACTGCTGAGGAGTCCTTTGCGCTGGGGTCATCACAAAAATGTTGCAGAAGGCCGAGGAAATATGAGCCAAACTTGGTTACCTGCAATGTGCCTCACAGCCTTTTCAGCACATAGGAGCTCCAGCCTGAGTTAGCTGAGATAGGACTTTGCTGTGTTTGTTACTGTGCTTGAAATGTATAACAAACAGGCAACGGGGGTGCAGGAGGTTTGGACAAGGAAATCCTTTTCTGTTAAAGACAGAGAACTTCATGTAAAAAGCAGAGATACCCTTCTTTGGTCACAGTGACACAGTAAAATTTGGGTCGCAGCCAATAACCAAAGCCAGATCTCTGGTATCTCTGCCTAGCACACATTTGAAAGACAAACTTTTACCTCTGTGGAGTGACACATGCTTCCCTTCTGTCACTCACACCCTTCCAAAAGCGTGCATGTGTTTATACTGTACTCCACAGAGTGTGAAGTTAGATAACAAACATACGAATTTACTTCACTACAGGCATCTGTACACTAGGTGTAATGTGTCTCAGATGTCTCCTCCTGCCTAGACCCTGTGAAATACGTGGTAGCAGGATTAACAACTTGCAATTGAGCCATCTACTCATATTTATAACTTAAAAGCTCATGCCTTTCATTTGAATCTGCAGCATTTGTATATGTTTATATGCACATATGCGCACATACTTCAAGCAAGCACCCACCTTCACAGAAATGAGATTTTGCCATTTCGGCTTTTCTGTTCTGCTTCCTTGGGCTGCTATGGACAACTAAATGCCAGGCTTACACAAAACTGTGGCATTTAGGCTGTTCATATAAATTATCCAGTAATTTCCCTTTTTAATCTGCCGTTTGCCTTTCCTTTTTACTTTCCACTCCCTCCCCTTATGAAATGAGTTATTCATGCTCCCCAGCTGACTGACTCCATCCCCCATTCAGTGGAGAGTTTCTCCCATTTTTAACCTTCTGCCTTCATGAAGTTCTAACCATTAAATGGTGCTCCCAGACCAAAATGTTACCCATTTTCCTTCTATCCTGTTTTCTGAAGCATCCTGAGGAAATGATGTGTGGATGGATAGAAATTAGTGCCATGACATTTCTACTCTATCTCAGAAAAAAAGGGCCACCACATAGAATCACAGAATCATAGAATATCCCGAGTTGGAAGGGACCCATAAGGATCATCGAGTCCAACTCCTGGCACCACAAAGGTCTACCCAAAAATTCAAGCCATATGACTAGGTGCATAGTCCAAATGCTTCTTAAGGAAGGAATGACTCAGAACAGTACATGGTGTCTGAATCTGGGACTACTTCAGAACTGCTTTCATTACTGAAGTCACAGATTTGGCACGTTCACTATTAAGAGAACTACTTTGTATTGCTCTATGGCAATCTGGTGATCTTATATCAAAGGCCTTTTACAAAGATTAATTGATAATATATGAGATTTACTCTAAATCTTTGTCAGAGACCAGCTCCTTCATACTGTGACACTTTAAATAGTCGATGGATAGATTGTGACATCAGTGTTGTGCTATCTCATGAGTCATGAAAACACAAGATTTCAAAGATTCGTGTAAGTAAAGATACCAAATAAGAAATCTGCACATCAATGCATGGGAAACTATAGTTGTGTTCCCATAGGGTTTGTTTTTTTTTACTTCCTGATTACACAATCCTGTTTCATACACAGTGTATTGTATCGCACTAGTGGACCTTGTAAAGGCCTTAAAGGTGATGGTTGCATTTCAGCCACCAGATCCAAGCCATCATGATCCACAGTATGCAAACCTGAAATCCATCAGATGTAAAATCTCACATTTAAATTCACTAATTCATCCAAAACCCAGGGCTGTTCCTGTTCTCTTTTTCTGCTAACCAATAGCAAATGCTAAGGGAACACACAACTACAAGTCCCAACTCACACTGGCACACTTTTAAGCCTCCTCGCGATGTAAGCAGTAATGTTGGCACTGTGACTAAGTCAGGCACCAAATGTGAAAGTGAGGACCACAGTGGGAAAATAACAAAGGAGATGAAGAAGAGCTAAAAGATAGTTTAGTTCCCAGGTGGTAAAGAAACTGACTTTTCATCTGCCAGCTCTGCTGGTGATCTGCGCTATGGGAGCTGTGAGCCTGCAGTGAGCTCTGTGGGTTCTGGGATATACATTCGTGCATTAATAACCCTCACCCAAGAAGGAGCCCTCTTTTTTATTATTTTATTATTATTATTTTTATTTTTTTCTTTTTTCTCACACAGAAAAAAGGATCTTGCATCCTCACTGCAGCACTGGGAGCAGCTGCCTGGCAGCTGGCTGAGCTCCACAGGCTTCAGCCTCTCCTATGAACCACAGAGCAACTTGCCTGGGGTCCTGCTCCTCCACAGCTGCCCCAGGGGCAGGATCAGTGGCAGCACAGGATGGTGCTGGCCAGGTGCCGGAGGGCTCCCCAAGTCTGCTGCTCCAGCTGGTCGTCCCCCAGCCCTGGGACTCCCCCGGCCCAGCTCCGGGCTCCCGACACAAGGTGAAGCAGCCAGGTACCTTGCTGGGATGTCCCTATTCACTGGCCTTCCCAACTGAACCTGGCTTTGCTTTGCCTCCACAGCAACAAAATTAATGATCTTGCTAAAGGACTTGCACTGGTTTTGCAACTCAAGGAAAGCAACCATCTAACAGCACTTGTGCCTCTCCTCCAAACTTCCTCTGCCGCCTAGGCTGTTAGCATGCACACCGGCTGCCATGCCAAATAGCAGCTGACCTCCAGAGGAAAAGGGTGCTTTCACTAGGTAGCAGAATGGCCAAGGAGCCTAACGATGGTCAAGATCACATTAAGACAGGCCAAGTACTCTAGTTCATGCAAAAAAAAAATGTGATGAAAGATTTAGAAAAGAAGGGGGACACTGCATTGGCCTCCTTTCCACTTCTTGGCTGTAACACTGGGAACCAGGAGCTCCAGATTGAGAAAACAAACTCTTGCTTTCACAGAGATAACATTTGATCTTACATGCAGGACTTGAGACCAGAGTTTCTCATCAGGCTGTTGTATAACCACTAGGATGGTTCCAGGTTTACCAAAGCTATTCTGTTTTCAGGAAGCTGTCAGTACTGTCACTTCCTTTCTTTTCACCATTTTACAGGGCTTGTTCTTTTTCAAGTGGCATTTCAGACAGCAAAATGAGGTTTGAGATGAAAAGACAGAAATTGGAATGGGGTTTCACAGTGTTTTAAAAACAAACTGCATGACTCACGAATAGTTACTTCACAGCCATGTGAATGCTTGCAGGGGAAGACATTTTTATACCTGCTCTGTGTAGAACTGAGCCATCACTTAAACATACAGCTGTGGTGATACAAAGCTTTGTTTTTTGTTTTTTGTTTTTTTTCTTATTTAGATCCTGATGATGCAGATTCCCTCCAGCAACCCCTGATTCAGGTCAAAAATCTACATCCCCATCTTCATTAGCCTCCTAATTACTTGGCTGAATTGTACTGCTCAGGGAAATGCTACCTTTGCATACACTGAGGTAGAGTAGAAAAATGCTCAATTTCCTCTTTGGGACGCAGAATACTGTCATGTGTTCTGGTGATTTAAAAGAGAAAGCTGATTTTCTGCCTACTCCAAACTCCTCTTCAAGGTGTCCTGAGGGCAGGTATTCCTGGAACAAAGCCTCCCACGTGTCTCAGAGCTGAGAAATTCTAGGAGGCTCCTGGATTGCTGAGGCAAGAGAGGGCATCTCTGTCCTCTGCTGCCTCCTCTGTGAGATAAGGCCATAATTACTCCCGCATGATTACGTCTTAAATGATCCTTTGCCTAACTGAAGTTCTGATCATTGTCAATGGAAAAAGCCAGGGCTTTTCTAACATAAGGAGCAGCTGTAAAGAAATCACGCTGTCAGATGCCACAGCGTCCTTGCTGTGTGAAACAGGGACAGTAATGTTGTTCGTGGTTCAAGTCCCCACCTTGGCCACTGTGGTAGTAGGAGCAGTGTCCATACAAAGCTGTAGCTTTGGTTTTTGTGTTCTTCCCATGGAGGCATCCCCAGATGAAACCTTTGAGCAAAAAAACGCCTCTACTCCCCAGACTCCCTACACCCTCATGACCAAGACTCTATCAATTGACTTCCTCTGGCAGAGAGACAAGAGCTTTGTCTTGAGGATGGCATTGTTAGTGCATGAGCAAACAGTCCCACTTGAATCTGAGGGAAGCTGATTCAAGCTCTGCAAAGCCATAAAGAGCCACAGAAATTTTCTTCTGCTTCATACATTTATGCTGTCAGCTCACAATGCTGTATGGATACCCGCATCTTCTGAAAAGCAAGGTCCCTACCACCAGCTGATCAGTATTGCTGGACCAGATGGCCAGCTTTTCTCATCTGCAATTCATCATGCAACAGTTCTTTCCCTGTTTTCTGACAGTTTTCAGTAAGTCAGTTGCCAGATAATGTTTCTTCAATGTGTTCAGGCTTGCATTGAAAACAGCAGTGTCAAGTAGAAGCCAAGTGTTTGCAGATCTGACCATTGTATTTTAATACAAAACTGGGAGCTGGGCTCCCTAGAAATTACAATCTAACTTGGCCAGAGCTGTGCTACTAAAAACATGAGCAGAATGCTAATGCAAGGAGCTCAGCAGTTGTTCTTAGTATTTATTGGCAGGTACCAAATATATCTCTTATGTCTTCTATCAAGCACTGCTTAAGGCAGTTGCCATTATGTTGTTTGTAGACAAACGTAGAGCGTGCTAGTGCCAACAGTTGGCCAGAATGGCTAATAGCCAGTAAAAAAAAAAACACAAATTTATAATGAAGCGGCCGTTTGCTGTGGAAGTCATTAAAGGTTCTGCTTGTGTTTCTTCTTTAACACAATGGTTGTCAAATAAGCCAGGCTGTTTCATTAAGCTTTCATCTAAAATGTTCCTTGCTATGGCAAAGAGCATGCTTACTGGTGATACATGTGACTTCTCTGTTCTCTCTGAAAACTTTTTGTTTGTTTGTTTTAATCCATGCAGGAGTTATATGGCATGAGAGGTAGAAATCAAGGGCACAGCAGTCTTTTCTGACCTGCCATTCCCCACAGCCTGCCAAAGAACAGTAAAACTGGTTTGGTCCAAAAAGCTGGAATTATTACGTATATAAATTATTATTGAATAATCTATTATTATATTGTATTATTATTATAAATTATTAAATATATATATATACTGATCTACAGGCAGTGGTTTGTAACTCTATGCTGTTGGTAAACCTCAAAAACTCTGGAATTCTGTCTTGAAGGTATGTTTGCTGATCAGCTGGCTAGCTCTTCTCTACTAATTGTAGTTAACTTCACAAGTTGTTCAGAAATCCCTGGAAATCCAGGGACTTCAGTTTAGAAGCAACTGAGCTACAAGACAAGGTACGTGGGTGTGGCAGCTGGAAAACACTTTCTCCATATTCCTTGCATTAAGATAGTAAAACTGTGGAACATCAGTGAACCAGGCTATGAACTGAATGTATTTTAATTAACTGTTTCCCCAGCTCTTCTCTTCCTTCTTAGTTACATTAATTTTCCTTTGCCACACAAATCTGAAGAGTGCCCATTTTCAACACCTGCTGACTTTCAGCTGGCCACCTTGGTGCTGTGCAAAGTCACGGGAAAGCAATGTATTCCCCAGTTGCTATTGAGCAGCAACATCAGTCAATACTAAGAGCAAGTGGGAGTGAAAAGCAGCCTGGAGAAGTGAGTTCTGCAAAATAATAGCTTCACACAGAGGCTTAAGGCAAGGGGTTTTGTGAGGAACTGTATTTTAGAAGATGGCACCAAACTTTCCTGTGGCTTTAAAATTAATTATGCAATCTATATCCATGTAAATTTACATTTTCTTCTGTGACAGAGGTAAAACAAAATGAAACAAAACAAACAAACAAAACCCCCACATTGTTAAAGGATTTGATAATCTGCATAAAAACTGTTGCATTTTGAGATCTGCCTGGTGCCCTCCAAAATCTGAGAAATGGCTTTTGGTTTCAGCCCACTTGTGCTTTATCAGAAAATTTACATTCCTACTTGTTAAAAAAGAAATGGTATCAAAGCTGCTGCTAATAACGACACCAGCTATTACCTTTTGCTATCAGTTCTTGGAATCTCATAGCTAAATATTATTTGAGTCACCAGAGGTGCTACAGGTATTTTTATTTTTAACTCGTTGTATGTCACAGTCTTTTATTAAAATGAGACGAGGGCCTCTGCACGCAAGATACTGAACACAAATACAACAAGAGGCAATTTCTATCATAGTGGATCCTCAGCCTACACATATAAAAGGCAGGAGGGAATCTGTTTTTACCAGAAATGTAAGAGATCAGTCTGGTTTTGTTGTTGCGCACAAATGGTATTTTATATTTTAATCACGTTGGTAACCCACACAGGTAAACTATCTAAGATAACTATTAAAAAAGCAGCCACTAAATATGGCATTCTGAAGTAACAGCAACTCCTTGCAAATGAAAACAACCTGAACAGATCAGCAAGGAGAATTCTCAGTCCTGGAGAAGTCTGTCCAGAAGGAGCAGGAATGAGATACCCCACCGCAACCACTGGGGAATAGCTCATCCCCCACAGATTTTCTGTGCAATTTCTACGCACAGTTGCGCCCCTGGGGCTTGCTAGGAAACCAGCCACATTTCACAGTGCCTGGAAGAGCCGGTTAGATGGATAGACAGATCCCTGATACCTGGGATTTGGGCAGGGCTGGGGATGTGGGTGTATGGACACAGACGGGGGGGGGAAAAAAAAGCAAATGGATGTGGCGGTGGCTGCATCACTCAGAGAACGCTGCAGCTTTGCTGTTCCTCATTTATGACTGCAAAGAATAAAAACCCGGTAATAAGGAAATGTGAGAGTACGTTTGCGTGCAAAGGCCTTTGCTGATAAGGCTGTAGGTTTCCTGTTGGGACAGGTCTGTGTAACAATGAAAATGTAAAACTGTACCAGGTGACTACCACGACATTTTGATTCTGACTGGTGTTTGAAAGCAAAACTGTTTAGTCATTCTGATAAACATCACTTCTCTTTTCAGGAAGACGCCATCTACTAATGTTAAAAATACTACAGCCTTTTCCTCTGTATTCACTTGACACCAAGGGATTTGGTGTTATCCCCTTCCTCTCCCCATGTATAAACCAGGCTGCTTTTCCTGAAAGGCACGCTAAGGGTGATGTCCCGGTTCTGGAAAAGCGCTGTTTCTGATCCCCACAGGAAGAAAATGGGCTAAATACAGAAGTTGGAAAACATTCTGTTATATAATTAGCAGTGCCCTTGTTGGGCTGGCCAGAAAGCAGCACATTTCACACGGGCAGCAGGGTAGTTCTGGTTTTTGTGCTTGCTGAACCTGGTGTGTCTTTATGGCAGCCATTGGGTGTACATGAAGCGGTTTTCTCAGCAGCTGCATGAGATCAAGCAAGCCTGTGAACCTGCAGCTCACACCGGTGTGACTTCACGTTTTGCAGCACCGCCGGCTCGGCTGCACATTTCTTCCAAAACCTGTGCTTTTAGGTGCCCATGGCTTCAGCCTTTAAGTTTTCCTAGCTGCCCCCCTTCCCTGTAGGGAGAGCTGCCAGGTAGCAGCACAAGGTGACCCGCAAAGCACTGGGATTACCGCAGTTACCTTACTGGGATGGCCACAGCGGAGGGGGCGTTGGATAAGCGGAGCTGAGTCCCCCTCAGCTCCCTGCCCTCAGCACCAAAACGCACCGACGGCATCCCAGCGCGCCCCGTCCAGACCCCCCCCTCGCCCTAATTTTTGCCCCAAAATAAATTTAATGCCGAGGGCTCCTTTAGCTGACACCCACCACAGGAAGGAAGCTGGCTATTTTTTTTGTTTTTCTTGTTGTTTCCGTAACACGGTGCCGGTTTTTGGTGCCTCCCACCCCCCACTCTTTCCCGGGGGGGGGAGGAAGGACACTTTTCAGGGGGTCTCCGGCCACCCCGAGCCCTCCCCGCCGGCCGCGCATCCCCCTGCGCGCTGCCCCCGGGATGCGCGGCACTTGCGCGGGGCGACACCTCCGCGACACCCCCCCCCCACCCGCTCTCCAGCAGCAAAAGGCATCGTGACGAGGACCGACCAATTAATTAATTCATTAATTACCCTGCCCCCGCCCGGGGCAGCCGTCCGGCCCCGCTCCCCGCCGCTCCGCTTGTTGCTCACTTCGCTCCCGCAATTTCTTTCTTTCTTTTTTTTTTTTTTTTTTTTTTTTATTCCTTCCTGCCTCTTCTCCTCCCTCTCGGGCAAGTGAGGGTGGGATTAAAGGCATCTGAGCCCAAACATGTGACTGCGCCGGCACAGAGATGCTCGGAAAGAGGGGAAGGACGGCAGGGGGGCGAAGCGAAGCGGCGCGGCAAGGCGTGTGAACGGAAAGCCGAAGTGCCCGGGGAGGGGGGAGGGAGCTGCCCCGCGGCGGGGGTCCCCTCCTCCTGCTGCTCTCTCAAGGAGAGGGGAAATAAATGTTACCCTGGCCGCTGCCGGAGCTGCGTCGTCCTCTGCGGCTGCCCAAACCCTGCCCGGAGCCCTGCCCCGGGGAGCCGGGTGCGGAGCTCGGACCCCGCCTCTGCGGCACGGCCGCCGCCCGTGCGGCGCAGCCCCGCTCCCCATCTCGGTTCCTCCTCGTTCTTCGAGCCCCTCGCCCAGGGTTTTGGCAGAGTCAGGCTGCCGGGCTTCGAGGGAGAGAGGAGAAAAAAGGAGAAAAAATAAAATAAAATTAAAAAATAGATGGGAGAGGAGGCAGCACGGCATCGTGCCCCGCTTCTCCTCGCAGTCCCGTTGTGCACAGCCTTTACACTGCCCGTGACGCTGGATATAGCTGCAGACACCTCAGACGTGCCACTGAGGAAGTTTTCTGTCCTTCACTGTAATATTGGCTCCCCAGTTAAGCACAGCTTGCATTTTGCTGGAGCTCAGTCCTCTGGTTGGATGCTTCTAGCGCGATGTACTTTTTTGTTAGTTTTATTTAATCAATCAGCTTATTATCGTTCCCCCTAATGAGCAGTTTGGTTAGGGGTGCCTATGTGCCTCACTTCATATTTGCTGGCAAAAGCTGAAAGGCTTTTTATTGTGCAGACCGTGTGGGTGAAGGGGCAAAAAGCCAAAGGTGCAGTAACACTCGTACTACGAGCATTGTAGCATCAGGCTTTGGTTGCTGTAGTGACTTGCTCTGCCAGCAAAATGTGAGGCACTTGCCCAGATGCATGTTAACACATGAAATAGCAAGGAGGGTCAATAGAAGACATTTTTCAGATTATTTGTTTTCCCAAATCCTTCTTTTATCCCCATCTCTTTCTTTGCCTGCGACTCTTCAATGACAGTGATTCATACTTCACCTTCCACTTCAATGTCATCAGGCCATTTTGCAGTTGGTGCACTGCAAACATGACAGATCCTGGCACAGAACAGAGGCAAAAGGGCACGCGAGAGTAGGGGGGTGAGACAGAGAGTTATACATCCCTGGGAAGGCCATTAATGTGCTCTTAGCAGGATGAGAATTGCAGAATTTGTGAGAAACAAAAAAATATTTATTCCCTCCTGTGACAGCATGTGTGTGGGAGAGCTATTGAGTGACATCAGCAGAAACACATGTCACATTGCACCCAGCATTACATTTCAGATGGCAGAATGATTTGGCAGTAGCAAATTAACAGGAATGGGCCACAAGGCCTTTTCTTCATGGATAAATGTTTAGGTAATTGTATTTGTGTATGGAGCCTTTCTTTACAGTCTTCTCTGCTGCTAGCTTGCTCAGTTGCCTGCTTTTTGGAAAAATAAAAATAGAAAAATCCACCCTTTAGGCTTATTCCTGTAAAACAGCTCCTGTTAGATCTGAAAGACTGAAGGATAAAAAGTCACCACTAATTTTGGGGCAGTAGCATGTTCTAATGAAGTCTGTCATCTCTGACTGCTCATCCTTATCATAGTGCTGTCTGTCCCCTGCTGCCTGCTAGCATAAGGGAGACTGGTCTGGCCGAAAAATAAATAATAAAATCCACCTTTTGTTCTGGTGGATTATTTCTTACCTGTATCTTTTTCTTGTCAGCCCACCCTGCCAAATGACTATGTCAGCATAACAGGGAGGGGCCTGGAGAGCAGAAATGAACCTCTGGGGACGTGAACGCTCCCACAGTAGTAACCTGAATGCAACCTGAAACGTGCACAAGTAGTTACTTCTGAAACCACTCATCTGCTACAACAACAGGACAGGCCTTCAAGTTTTAATTGGCAAAAAGGCCTGCAGTGAGAATTGTCTCACTGATAATTGTGCAGAAAAAGGGCAGAAATTCATGGCCTTGGGGGGCAGTTGAATTGAGAGCCCTGGTTTATGATGGATGTGTCATTTGTGCTCTGTGCGTCACTTTCAGTAATGCCCTTAGCTCCTGTCTCATGTTCCTTGTCCCCCCTGAGCGTGCATTCTTCAGCTTTCCTCCCACACAGCAAGCCCTGCTTGTTCATGTTTCTGCTATAGGCAACGGCGTGTGTGCGCGTATGTGCACACTTAGCTCCAGTTGATTTTGAGCTTCATGTGCTGATTATCCTTGCAGGCGCCTCTTCTGGGTATGATGAAGGCTTTTGTTCAGCAAGACAGAGATGTGAGTCTCTGCTCTGCACAGGACTGTGTGAGGTATAAAGTAGCAAACTTACACATGAAACTAACATCCTTCAGCCAGCTGCAACGAAATTCGAGAAATGTATTCAAAATTTATTATGGTCAGGGAGATAGCTGTGAAAATACAAGAAAAAGAGAGATGGACCAGATGGACAGAGAGAGAGGAAGGACAGGAAGGAGGGAGAAAAGGAGGGAAGGAAGGAGGGAGGAAAGGAAGTGGGAAGGAAAGGAAAGAGAGAGAGAGAGAGAGAGAGAGAGAGATTTTGTAAGCCTAATGTCCTCAGGAAAACATCCAAAGAAGGAATGAATGGCATGTTTAGCACTACATGTTGTACCAGTATGTATATAACTTGGTCAGCTGTAAACGTTGTGAGCTTCTGCAGTGTGGTGACTGTGTTATTCATTTACATTTAGTTCGCAGATGATAATAATTATCCAGCTATTCCTGTACCTTCACAATAGGTATCTTCTTGTACATATCTGCTGCTAGCTTCCAAAGCTAACTTTTTAAATCTTTTTCTTCTTTTGACTCTTACTTAAAAAAAAAAAAAAAAAAATCACAAAGTAAATCAATAAATATTTCCTACTTACATTCTGCTTTGCAGGAAGCAGCAAACATTTTTGATCGCTGTTTTCAATAGAAATGCAATATTGATGAAAACCAAATTACATACAGTGGCTTTCTCTGTTTTCCTTTTAGACCCAGTATTGATGACTGGGGACAAAAAGAATTCAAAGTCCTTTGTTGGATACTGGAGGCAGCGAGCTCACATTGTCTGGGCTATTGTGTTTGCCTTTAGACAACAGTAGTGAGATGAAATACAGCTCCAATGTGGATGAATTCATGCTGGCTTAGCTGTCTAGGGAACATTAATGTTCTCTGAAAGGGCTGGAATCTTCTGATCTTCTTTTCACCATGGACTGTACATGCAGTTATCTATTTAGGACTAAGCACACTTCAAGCACTTCCCAAGACTTCACTCTGTTCAGCCTTTTATACATAAGTGCATTTCAGACTTTTCAGGCTTATCTCTATACTTAACTCATCTTGAAGATATAATATAATATACCATTACTGTAAGCTCTTGTACCTGCACTGTACACATCTGAAGACGACAGAAACACAATTATTGCTAAACGTAACCCATTTCTTTTTAGAGGCTATTGCATATCACACACACACACACAGAGTTTTTCTATGCTTCCTTTGCTTCTTTGATCAAATCATTAGGCGGGGCTGCTTATAGCAAAAAAAAAAAAAAAAAAAAAAAAAAAGTAATGACAGGTTAAATGATGGCAGAATTTCAGAAGGACTACAGGTGTGATTACACTTAGAGATATGGATCTTATCAGCTTAAGTGTAATGCTCTAGTGATCCAACTTCCTAGCTGTCTTGCTCCAACATTCTGCCTCTTGCAGTCCACAAACTGAGTATTTCAAAAGACAGGGACAGAGGTTTTAACTTGGAATTGGAACCACGCAGCTCTCCAAGCTGTCTGTCAGAACATACTGCCTTTCATTGACTTGCCCTGCATTGTAACACAGGAGAACAGTCTGGAACAGTGTTACTGTTTGCAATACAGTAAGAAATACAGAAATACAGAATGCAATACAGAAAGAATGGGGTGAAGTGGCAAGACACAAGATTTCCAAACTGAAGATCAGATGGGAATTATCTCACACAGACTTCTGGAAAGATTTTAATTTCCCCTTGCAAACTGGAGTCAATTTGTGTGTGTGTGTGTGTGTGTGTGTATGTGTGTGTGTTTGTTTTGTTTTTGTTTTGTTTGTTTGTTTTTTGAATGGTCGCTGGGCATATTTCACTAACAAATTCTATGCCTGTGTGAGAAAGCACTGAGCACAAGTATATATATATATATATATATATATATATATATATATATATATATATATATATATATTCATGGCAAATGTTTAGGTTTGCATTTCTAGAACCAAAGGTCTGCTACGAGGGGAGATAAACTGCATGGGTAGCTGGAAAATTTGGGTAACACTGACACACAGATTTAACTACGTAAGGACTCTGAGGCAAATTGTATTGAAATATGGCTACTTTTAAGCTGAGTCAAATCTCTAAGAGAGAGCATTATCTGAAATGTAAGCAGTTTTATTTCAGTTTAGCTGAAAGGTTTTTAGAAGTGAAAGCAGCAAAGTAAAATTTAGGCTTTTTCCATTCTAAATGATAGTGTCTGTACAGGATGAAGCACAGAGAGTAAAAGGTTCAAATTTATCTCATATTTTTAATTAATCCAGATTGATTTTCTTGAATGTTTAAGTTTAGACAAGTCCTGGGAACCCAACTAGGGCACTGGCCATGCTTGAAGAGGGACATAAAAGTCCACGAATGACACATGAACATCTCATGTAGACCAAGAAGGATAACACGTTAACCAGAGCTCCATCTGCTTGTATAAAGCTATGACTGATTTTTCTAGAGCTTATTCTGCAAATTTCTCTGCTGATGAGTATTTTCAGATAAATCTTATTTTCTTTTCCCAATTTCACAAGGCAACGGTATAGAACTCATCAAGCTACAAATCAATTTCTGAATAGCAGCTCTTTAAAATTTAAGCACATCTGTTAGTATGGATAGTACACCTAAGTTTATTTTAAGGAAACTGTTCACTGTTTCCCAAATCATATTCACATAGGATCCTTTCACACACAGACAGCAAATTAAGTGGGGTATGCTGGCCTGCAACAAGAATAGAAAGAAAACACACTCCTGGTCCATTTGCTGGGCCTTTTATTTCTCTCTCACTATCATTACTGCAACCAGGCAGTGAGACAGCAAGGCAATAGCTAGTAATCTCTGTCAAGTCTGCTCAGTTTACGCTACTGACTGGAGTTTGTCATTACTTATTTCTTCAGATCGCCTGACAGGATGCTTTGGGTGGAGAGGGAGAGCAACGTGCACTTCTCTTCCGACTTTTAATTGATCTGATTCCAGCATTTATCTCCTTGTAGCTCCAGGGTTGTCCGGGACTTCAGGTACTGCCAGTGAGTGGTGTGAGCAAACCGTGTGTGTGTTACTATTGGTGATTGTATTTATGACTTACTGAGAGGTGTAGAAGCTACTGCTGTAACTATATAGTTAGATTGTATGGAGAACTCATGGCTGGAAAATACACAGAGGGCCATCCTTGTGAGTAACTAAACAGGAGCAGGAAGTAAGTAAGGCGTGTTTCACAGACCTCAGTATTTCACAAATACAACCACCTAATCACCTCCTGTATTCATACCTGTATTCTCCACTTAGCTTGTAGCACCAAGTGCTTCTCAACAGGAGGGAGACGATTAGGGAAGTAAAATGTCTGTAAGACAAAAGTAAGAAATTCTGTGTGGAGTATAATTACATTTCTCTCCAAATCAGTTCTAGTTAGCTGAAAATGGAATTTTATTCCTTAATCAAGGTAAAATATCATTTGTATATCCCTTCCCAGATACATCATAAGTATTCTAGTGTTAGAGCTGTATGCTGTAGTATTAACTTAGATAAATTGTAACTATTTTTATTTTTAAGTAAAAATTCTTATTACAGTAAAGCAAGAACCCACTTAGTAGGTCCAAGTGCATTGGCTACCACGTTGCAGTTGTGTTAACTTTCTCTGTTCAGCTTTTCTAAAAAAATTGTAGCATCTTAAATGATATAAACAGTAATTGTTGCATATATCAAGGATGCTGTACAGTGGTACATTTTTGTGTGATCTGATTCACATTCTGCATTGGATGGATATCAGGTACAGTACCCATGATGTTATTAAATACACTTCTGCTGTCCCTAAAATTGTATACCCATGTATGCACACTGCATCATTACCTTTTCATTTCATTTCATGCCCACAGCAACAATGTTAGTTGCTTGGCAACATTTGTGAGAGAAAAACAAAAAAATGTCCTATTTTTAAAGCACATCCTTACAGAGATGCAACAAGATAGGATGCTGGAACAATTTTGAGCAAGGACTGACTGAAACTTTGTGCTTTAAATGTCATATTTAAAACATAAGATGGTGATTTTCTTATTGTTTATCACACTTTGGTAGCATGAAAGTAGCTGATACACAAATCAGCCAATCAGAAATGGATGTCTTTTAATATGCTGATGTTTCTATTTCTGCTTCAAAATCTAATGATCAAAATAGCTGAATAAAATGGAATAATCTTGGAGCATAATCAGTGTATGAGGAAATGAGCAGCTGTTGGTGAGGTCTACCCCACATCCCATGAGATCAGCCCTGCATCCCATTTATTTATTGATTGCATTTTTTTTCCAAGGAAAGAACTACATTTCATTTGAAACCTAAGATCTGCACATACATAAGACAGGATCTGGCTCTTCTGTTTGAAAGTATGTCCCACTGCTGTTCATCTTCCTTTTTTTTTTTTTTTTTTCCTTCTTTTTTTCTTTTCCTTTTTGAGATTTCCCTTACTTTTCTGGAGCACGTGGTATGACCCAAGCTGTTAGGCTCTGAGCACACATACAAACCACCACAGGACACACTAAGTGTTGTGCTTCGTACCCTCTATTCAGCAGTAACCGTCTCTGGGTTGTTATGAAGTAACTGCTGTCCTTCCAGTTTACAACCTAGCAGATGAAAAGCTGATGTGTGCTGGCACAAAAAGAAACTTTTTCCACATAATGGTTTATGCCATGGGCGTTGCTTGATTTAGTTTTAGCCTCTGGTTAGCTCTTTTAGGGCAGTTAATCTCTTTCACAGTAGTTGCTTAAAATGTCATCTTTCTGGCTTATTATTTTGCCTATCTATCTACTGCCTGTCTAGACACATCTGGGTAATGTTAGAATAATTCACAACACTTTGTCTCAGCATCTTGGCTGGTTGAAGCAGAAGTATTTTAAGTTAATTTCTAAGACTTTCATACCAAGTTTTGGTATACACTACTCCTATTGCAATTTGAGGGGGAGACAACATTGGGACTTTTGTGGGTCCTTTTGATTTGGAACAGAGATTAACTGGCATCAGGTTTGAGTATCCTCAGCATAACCCTAGGCACAGGACTCCAGCTCTTGCTTATGCAGGGATAATCAGTCACTCTGGGAGTTCTTTTGTGGTCACAGCCTTAGCACACTGGCGCTAGGAGCTCAGAATTGCCCTCTGGAGGCTGTTCCTTACACAGTGTTATTTATTCAGTTGATCTCTGGGTTTCTGGCATGTTTCTTCATATCAGTCTCCCCCTCTGCTCATATAAACACAAGAGCACACCCTTTCCAAGAAACTCTCTGCCACTCCAGTTGTTACACAGCTGTAGTTTTGAGTGAATTATGTGCTTAACCCTCTTACAGAAATTGCAAATGCAGGACAGTGGCTGAACTTGCCAGTTCCAGGAAGGAGCAACTCTACCTCCAACTTTTCTAACAGACTGAAAATTACAAATTGCTGCAGAACACTCTCTGCTGTTCCTCTTCACTGACAATGGATTGCTCAGTTCTCCCAGTTTCTTCACAAAAGTTTCTCACTTATTAAGTCACCCTCTCTTCCTCTTTCCTTAGCACCAGTACTTAAGCTTGCATTCTCACCCACATCTGCTGTACTGTCTGCGCATAACAATTCACAAGGATGTGACAGTTAATCTATAAATACCACTAAGGAAAATAGCACATTTCTTCTAAAGGAGGTAAGTGTCTGAGTGCCCAGATGAAAGTTATGTAGTTTTCAAGAGTTGTTTAAGATCAGAGTGAAAATGGAGGGGAAGAGGACAAGGGAGGAGTGCTATCTTTGTCTAATTTGCAGGCTGTGTGCAAAATTATACATCTATCTTGAAGGACAGCATCCCCTTATTAGCACAATAATATGGCTGGCTAAAATAATTTTCCCATTTAAATCCCATTTTAGGGCACGCCCCAAATTGTATCTGGTAATGAGCTGTATGAAAGAACAGCTAAAAGAACAGTTTGAGTGCCTATCTAAAACATGATAATTAACAGAAACACAGAAGGGAGTGTACTGAGTGAAAAGCTGCTTTGCAGGAAATTGGTTTTTCTTTTCCTATGGAGTAAATGCAAAAGTACACATGGATAAAAGAGAGAGACAAAATGAAAGAAAAAAAAAAGTTTGTGATTGTTTTTTTTTTTTTTGTTTGTTTGTTTTTTCAGTTTTGCTGAAATGATATAAACTACTGTTTTTTTCTCGTCCACAGTTGAGGAAAAACAGAGAAAAAAAAAAAGCATAAAGCAAAGACTAGGAAAACACAAAGACTGAAAGCTATGCTGACTTGAAGACCACATTTGAAGTACATATAATTCAAAAAAAAAAAAAAAAAAAAAAAGGTCCTTTTTTCCTTTTTGTTTCAAACATCTTACATCTTGGTCAAGGACTGGCTACACTGAGAATCAATGAATTCCCTACCTTTTCTTATTTGCAGCAGGGCCTCCAGTTGGAAGGAAATGCTGTGAGAGGAAAATGCATCAGCAAATTTATTTATTTATTAACATTAGAAGAGGTTTGAATGCAATTTTTAAAAATACTCCTTGAGGTAGGTACTCACCTTCCTATTTCTGTTACATGGCATTTATTTTCTTCCACCGTACTATCTAAATACAGACTCCAACTAAAGTAGCATACTGTCCATCCTATCCCAGCTGGTCTCGCATTTGCTCAGGAAAACACTACAGCTAATGTGCTCACCAAGCCGGTTGCTGGCAAGCAAGTTTAAAAAACAAACAAACAAACAAACAAACAAACAAAAAAATTTCTCTAATTCATTCGGGCACTCAGAATTCCATGGTGGCTGAAGTCTTCTCCCCTGTGGGTCAGGGGGGCACAGCAGCCAATTATATTTTGTAATGTGGTGATCATCTCATCTTCAGTATTTCAAGCAAGGAACCCCACAGTAGAAACAGTTAAAATATGAAAGAACCAAATTTCTGGAAGATATAAATCACCCTTGTGATATATGGAGTAATAATTTGTGTCAAGAAGATGGTTGATATTAATAAAGAAGGGGAGACATGGGAGTGTGGCCATGGGGGTCGACAAGCCCAATGGTTGGTGATAACATCAGACTCTTAACGATGAGGCCATCAGGAGTGTAAAGAGTTTAGAGGGAACCAAGAAGGGCGATTCAGGAGACACCATGCAGTCTCAGGTTGCTTGTTCTCCAGCCATTAAGGCATGGAAGTTGCTGGGGGGTTGCTGTTGCTGGTCAAAATTGTTTGAACAATGACAAGTTGTTTGAAAAGGACTACTGTGGGGTGAAGGGTATATAAGAGGGGAACCTGTCCTCAAGATGGAAAGGCAACAGGATACAACAAAGTTATGTCACCAATAAAGAAGTAGGAAGAAGGAATGAATAGGACGGGCTAGCAGAATGGGGACCAGGACAGAAACAGGGACACTGATTGCCTCATGAAGATAGGTTTGGCCAAACTCAGCAAACTGCTCAAAGAAGGTTGTACAGAAAGTCGCTGGAAATGGGCGCACCAGAGCTGGGAAGAAGCTCAAGCTGAAAGAAGTGGAGCCGCGCACACAATTGCCCCTTGGTGGTCAGCAGTTGTGAGTTATGGGGAATCGTACGTCCTTAGGAACAAAGACTGTCCTGGTAACCTTACAGCTTATTCTTCTTATTAACAATCAGACAGTTTATGATCCTGTAACATGGGACCAAACTGAGGTCAAGGTGTGGGACTCTTCAACTAAAAATGACAAGGTTGTAGTGGGATTGTTCTGCACCTGGTGAGCAATCTCTGAGGCCTTAAAGAGCCCAGTGGGACCACAGTCAGAAATGTGTGGTTTGCCAAACAGCAAGGAAGCTGCAGGCTCGTTTACAGATCCGACTGCTACACCATCGGCCCCTCTGCTGCTACAGCCATCGCAGGTCTTTGCTGTTACTCCCCCTGGTAACCTGGACTTGCCTTTTGACCCAGGCCCTATTGGCCTTGAAAAGGAGATGGAAACGTTTTCCTTTGATCCGGGAAGAATAGGATACATAAGGCCCGAAGAACGAGTTGCTTAACAACTTAAAGTGAGACATTGTTCCCATGACTAGCCCTGGAATTCCCCGCTGTGTGTAATCAAGAAAAGGAATGGAAAATGGAGATTGTTATATGCTCTCAGAAAAAATAATGAAGTCATGGAAGATATGGGAGCACTTCAACCAGGATTACCAACTCCAACTATGCTCCCCCAGTCATGGATATTAATAGTAATAGACTTAAAGCATTGTTTGTTAAACGCTTGCCAGAATTCGGAAAACTTTGCCATGTTTATGTTTCAATTGATACCTTTTCTGATTGTACACATGTATAGGTGTACTCGGGTTTAATATGTAAAAGCAGTGAGTGCTCTGTATATTTAGAAAGTTCGATGTTACTGTGTGCATGTTGGTAGAGCATAGACTCCCTGCACACCCAGCACAATTTAGTTGCTTTTTATAAGTAATACTAAATTCAGACTGAGTTGTATCTTCATTTATAACACCCTTAAGCTGCCTGAAAGAGGAACGCTGTCAGCCTGATGGTATTTATAGGGGGCTTCCATCTCATGCTTTTCACATCCTACAAAAAAGAGCGGACACGAAGACGTCGTTTTAACCCCCAACTCTTAATTTTAGCATGCTTAAGGTAGTACTTCAAGCTTTGAAGCATTTGGGTGGAAAAAAAAAAAATGGTGACCAGCGCCCCCCCTCGCCACCAGCGGGCGGGCCGGCGGACGCCATTTTGCTTCAGGGCACGGGCGCCGGCTTCAGGCGCGGCGGCAGCACCATGGCAACGGCGGCCATCTTAGGCGCGGGCAAGCGGCTTCCCGCGCAGCGTCCATGACGGGTGAGGGCGAAATGGCCGCCGGAAGGGAAGGGAAAGGAAAGGAAGGGGAAGGGGGGGGGCGGCTGCTCGGCCCCGCCTCGGGTCGCGGTGGCGGCTTCCTGCGGGCCGGAGGGAGGTGGAGGAGGCCTCGGGGGCCGGGGCCGGGCTGTGTGAGGGAGATCCGGGACAGGAGCGGTGAGGGGGAGCGGGAGGGCGGCGGCGGGTCGGTGGGGGGGGGGTGGGCGGCCCCGGGGGTGGTGACAGAAACAAAAAGGTTATGGAGGGTGCTTGAATTAACTTCGGGGGTCGAGGAGAAGTTGTGAGGGAATGGGCGTGATGGGGTCGGGCCGAGCTGAGCGTTAGGCGGGGTGGGGAGGGTTGGTTTCGGCAGGTGGCTGTTAAAAACAGTTAAATGGAAGTTATTTTTGTTCATTTCTTAATCTTGAGATGCATTTCGTGTTTATGTTTCAAGACAGGTCACAGGAATGCTGTCTGAGATATGTGACATTTCAGCAGCTCGTTTAGAACACAGCCCCCATTCTGGATATGGTGGAAGCTGTTGTCATGCTAAAATGTTTGTTGAACAATAAGCTATGACAAAGCAGTCAGCATACCAGCTTTATCTTAAAAATACAATAACCTTGTTACTTTTAGTAGAACTTCTCAAGGAAAGCAAGTACGTGAGAACTGGCTGGTTTAGTTTGTTCTACAAAAAAAAAAAAAGTTGTTCTGTAAATGCTACTATAGAATAACATGGAACAATGCAGATCTGCACGTTGTGCAGTTCATTTACTTCTGGGTTTCATTTAGTTTAGAGGTAGGGAGATCTGTGGATTAAAAGGGCACAAGGCCTGTGAATGTTGGAAAGAATGCTGCTTATGTCTAATGAAGACTCTAATAAAAGTTTTGTTTTCCAGCATTAACCACTATTATTTGTTTGGAAACCCTTCAAGGAAACAATTGTTTCATTGCTAAATAACATCTTAGGAAAATGCAAGAAATACCGTTTAAATATGAGGGAAGAAAATGCTTTAACAGTGTGGGTTGTCAAGTACTGGATCAGGTTGCACAGGGTGACTGTAGAATCTGGAGATACCAGAAACTGAACCGGACAAGGCCCTTGGCAGCCTGCTGTAGCTGACCCTGATTTATTCAAGACCACTGAACAGATGATCTCCAGAAGTGCCTTACAGTCTCGGCTACTCTGATTTTCTAACCAGCAGTTCTGAACTTTTAAAATTGCATTAATTTGGTCATAACTCCACTCCAGATGTGCCTGTCTCTCTGCTAAAATGTAGGAAAACTCTCCAAATGGGTCTTTGCAAGTCTTTACTTGGAATTGCTGCTCAGTTCAGTAGTATTCGTAGGATCATTTTGCAAACTTAGGGCTCATAATCTTTGAGGTGTTGCTGCTGTGGACTCTAATGGAATGAATGTTGATGTAACAACAGTTTGGTTGGTGTGAAGTGAACAGATGCCATGTACGCACAGTCTTAGGAAGTCTCAGACATACATGGCAGCCTGCTGAATCCTAACCCAAATCGCTTTTAATAAAAGAGCAAGAGAAAAAGAGACTGAATCTGCATTAAGTTTTCTTTCTGAAGAGCATGATAAAATAAAGTGCCTCTGCTGGAACATCATAGATCAGTGGTAATAATGATGGATATTTCTTTCCATCATATTGCTGTTCACTGTGCTAACCCCAGTGGTGTCTTTTAAGATTTTTGATCAGTATTTGCCCAAACCTTCTGAGTTACACGATATGTACTGTGTTGGGCATCTTGTTAACCATGATGGGTCGGTACATAGAAACCCCTAAATGGTGCTGGTTATGTCGGTGTGTTTGCTGTTTTTTAATGATGTTCTATAACAGGCAGAATTTGGAGAAGAGGGGACTTTGTATATCTGAGTCACCATGTCTGGAATTGGCAATAAAAGGGCAGCTGGAGACCCTGGCCCTTCTGCACCTCCAGAAAAGAAGGCTGGGGTTGAAGACTCGGGAACCACAGTGGAGACCATCAAACTCGGAGGTGTTTCTTCAACGGTATGTCTTTCTTGTATGTTGCCACTCAACCTCTTGTTTATTTTTGTTTGTTTGATTGTTTTGTTTTTTTTTTTGATCTGGGAACAAAAACATCTCTCTTCCTTGCTGATGAGCCTGGTCTAGTGATCTGGCTTTTGTGGAATGTGCCACTGACTTGCACTTCTGCACAGGAGGAGATGGATATTCGGACCCTGCAGACCAAGAATCGGAAACTAGCAGAGATGCTTGACCAGCGGCAGGCCATTGAGGATGAGCTGCGGGAGCACATAGAGAAGCTGGAGCGTCGGCAGGCCACTGATGATGCCTCTCTGCTGATCATCAATCGCTACTGGAATCAGGTTAGCAACATGCTTGGTTAATACTGCTTTCTTGCACTTTATTCTATTCCCCTGTTCTCCATTAATTCACGTCCGTACTTTGTCGTGTCTTGCCTGTTTTATTCAGTTTGATGAAAACATCCGCATCATCCTAAAACGCTTTGACCTGGACCAAGGTCTTGGAGATCTCCTGTCTGAAAGAAAAGCACTGGTGGTACCAGAACCTGAACCAGACTCAGACAGTAATCAGGAGCGTAAAGATGAGAGAGAGCGAGGTGAGGCACCTGGCTGGAAACAGTGGAAAAAATGTTTTTCAGCTGTGGACAATGTTGGTTTCCCTTTCTAAAGGCTGTCACTGGCTTTCTGATTATGAAGACTAGCATTATTATTCTGCCAGAGCATTTACTTTTTGCATCTCTTTCTGTTCCTAGGTGAAGGACTGGAGCCAGCATTCTCCTTCCTAGCCACCCTAGCCAGCAGCACTAGTGAGGAGATAGAGTCTCAGCTGCAGGAGCGTGTAGAGTCCTCCCGGCGTGCTGTTGCCCAAATTGTCACAATGTATGACAAGCTGCAGGAAAAAGTGGATGTGCTGTCCCACAAGCTGAATAGTGGAGGTATGACCCAGGGGGCTGATACTCAAGGAGTATCATTTGCCTCCAGCATGGGCATGATACTGCATTGTAAGCGTTAAGAATGACTAGGTTGTAATCTCATTTAGTTTCCAAAATAAGCTTGCCTAGCTTTCCAAACTCCTAATAATCAAAACCTCCAAGTTCTGCATGTTAGAAGCGTATGATAATTGCCTCTAACTTTGAATGCTGAGAGCTCTGCCCAGTGTTGGGCTAAGGAGAGGTTTGTTACTGGCTGCAGTGTGCTTCTGTACCATGAGAGGTTACGGATTGCCATTGAACCTTATCACCCAGTTATTCCTGGCCACCAAGTTAAAGGTTTCAATTAAGGAATTCAAACAAGTATTTCAAACTCATGCTGAGCTTGCAGCTGAGTAAAAGGCTTAGGAATAACTGACTCTCAGTTTCCTCTGGGTTTTGAGCCAAATGGTACCCATCCAATATCTTTTGGACACAAAGCAGAGATTTGCAGAGGAAACCTAAATGACTAGCATCTGAAAACTAGTGTAGAAGACTCACTTTACACTCAGATGAATATTTGAAAAACTTGGCTTAAGGTTAGAATTCTAGTCTTTTTAGAGATGTGAATGCAAATTTACATGGAAGTACCAAGTCATCTTTGTTTTCCCTAGTTTCTGGAGTGTTTAAATGGTCTGATTAAAGAGCTCTGCAAATCTAGCATTGGTGTGCTAGAGTATTACTATCCGCAGTTGGCAGTCTCAGACACTGTTGCAGTAGTGCCAGTGCTATCATGTGAGCCTGGACTCAGTTGTTATAATTTGTCATTTGGTATATTAGCTTAAACCACCTGTTGAAGGAGGTTTGCACATGAATTTGAGCTGCAGTAAGGTGTCAGTGGGATACAAGGACATGTTCTGTATTGCTGATGCTGACACGATTGGAATGATTTCTGGCATTAGGAGATAGTAACTGACAGTCGGGAATGTGTGGTACGTTAAACTGCAAAACCTTTTGCTTAGTGAGTGCTCTGTGTGGATGGAGATCAGACTTCAGGAACCACCTGCTGGAAGGATGCAGTAAGCTCAAGTTAACAGTAGAAACTTTTTTTTTTTTCCCCTTTCTCTACTGTTTAAGAATTAAAAACAGCCTTCATTGATTTCTGTTCATTTCCTTTTCTTGTGCCTCCCTCAGATATTACGCTGATGGAAGAAGCCGTACTGGAGCTTAATTCCTACCTGTCACATGAAAATGGACGACTGCAAGAGCTGGCTGATCTTCTTCAGGAAAAACATCGAATCATGTCTCAGGAGGTATAAAAAGGAGAGAGAAAATTTGTTTTGGGTTCTGTGCTTGATTATTTCCTACTTAGAATAATTTGTGGTAAAAATTATTTGGAAGACAGGTTATTGCTCTGGAGAGGGGCAGGAGTAATGGAATTTGAAAGACAAGTTCTGACCAAAGGTTACGGAATAGGTTGCTGTATGTAGGTTTTTCTGTGATTCAGATTCATTTGCTTTTTACACTGCTGAAGGAACGAGAATAACTGGATCAGTGAGTTGAGTGGTTGTGACTTTGGAAAGCAAAGCAGAGGAAATAGCAAGGTGATGTTAAGATGACTGCGTAAATATCTGAGATGAGACACTTGACTGGATTTCCCTGTCATTTTCATCTTCTTGGTTTCTTTGGGTCATGTATGAAAGTGTAAAAGCCTTAATTACAAGATCAACACAGTCATTAATTAAGGGATTAGTTAAGGGATTCAGATTATTGGCAGTATTTGCTTCAGAGGCATCAGTTCCTTTAATATCCATTTTTTGTTAACCATGGCCTTGTTCAGTGTTTATCCAAAGGCACTTTAGTGGTTTGTAGAGTAGCTGACCGTAAGGATTTAAAAGATTAAAAAAAAAACAGTGCCTTTGAATGAAGTGAGTGGCTGCTTATACACTCTGCCAGATATACCCAACTTCTTGCCCTTTTTCCATTATCAGTTTTGTCTTATTTTCATTACTGTTTTAGGTACTGTTTTTTTGTCTTTTTTTTTTATTATTACTGTTTTTAGCCAGTGTAAAATTTGGATAGTTCAAAATTTGGATACTGAGACTAATCTGTCTCAGTAGCAAAAGGCAATAGCAAAAGGTGCAAAGGACATGAATCCAGGCTATGATATATTCATACATAAAACAGAAGAAAAATAAGTATTTAGCACTCTGAAAAACTGTTGATTCTATTTAATATTGCTATCCAAAATACTCTTTTGATTGCAGTTCTCCAAGCTGCAAGAGAGAGTGGAGACAGCAGAGTCTCGTGTGTCTGTTCTGGAGACTATGATTGATGACCTTCAATGGAATATTGACAAGATCCGCAAGAGAGAGCAGCGTCTTAACCGGCACTTAGCAGATGTTCTTGAACGGGTAAGCACTATCGTCTTTACCAGGAATCTAGATAAATGGGTGTGGTTTTGAGCTGCACATCATCTTCCAAGGGTACCTTGCTATGAGAAATTAGAATCTGTACTATACCATCTTTGATTCTGAATATGCTGTAGCAGCGTATTCTTGGGGTTTAATGGAGTGTATATGAAACCTGTTGCCTTTTTTGCAGGTAAATTCCAAAGGCTACAAGGTGTATGGAGCTGGGAGTAGTCTCTACGGGGGCACAATCACCATTAATGCCCGCAAGGTAATCTCAAGGACTTGGTCATGTACAGAGGGAAGGATAAAGTCATGAACAGATTGTGTATAGGATCTTAGGTTGGAACAGAATTTAAACACCTTCTTTAATACAAATCTCCTGGGTGACCTTGGGAAACCATTTTGTTTGTATCTTAAGTTTCCTGCTGTGAAACAGACCTGAGGGAAATAGACTCTGTCTCAGTTGGTGTTATCAGCCCATTACTTTTGATTAATTTTTGATTGTCACTTAATTAGTACCATCAGTAAATATATTAATGGCAGAACTTAAAAGCATTTTATCCCCAACAGTTTGAGGAGATGAATGCAGAACTGGAAGAGAATAAAGAGCTTGCTGGGAACCGCCTCAATGAGTTAGAGGAACTGCGCCAGGATCTTGCAGAAGTAACAACACAGAATGAAAAACTTAAGGTGTGATATCTGTACCTGTGTAATGTTGGAGGTGTTCTCTGTGGTCAGGTCCTGTCTGTTGTGCTGTACCGTGTCTCTGGGAATCCGTATTTGTAGTCTTCTATTCTGTGCTTCCTTTTCACATCCTGGGATGCGTGAAAAACATGTTGAGGGATTCTGTGCCTCTACTCCACTATTGTGATCACCATTTGGAGAACTATATCCAGCTCTGGGGCTCCCAGTATCTGAAAGGCAGGAAGGAAGTTGTAAGAGTGGGTCCAGAGGAGGGCCATGAAAATGACCAGAGTGCTAGAATACCTCTCCTATAAAAAATGCTGAGGTGGCTGGGGTTGTTTAGGGCTGGAGAAGAGAAGTTTTTGAGTAGACCATATTACTATCATAGAATATCCCAAGTTTGAAGGGACCCTTAAGGATCTTCAATTTCAACTCCTGGCACCACACAGGTTTACCCAAAAGTTTAGACCATGTGACTAAGCGCACAGTCCAATCACTTCTTAAATTCAGACAGGCTTGGTGCAGTGACTGCGTCCCTGGGGAGCCTGTTCGGGTGTGCAACCACCCTCTTGGTGAAGAACCTCTTCCTAATGTCCAGCCTAAACTTCCCCTGCCTCAGCTGAACACCGTTCCCACGAGTCCTATCACTGGTGATTACAGAGAATAGATCACCTGCCTCTCCACTCCCCCTCGCGAGGAAGTTGTAGACTACAATGAGGTTCCCCCTCAGCCTCCTCTTCTCTAGGCTGAACAGACGCAGTGCCCTCAGCCGCTCCTCATGTGTCTTCTCCTGTAGGCCCTTCACCATCTTCATCGCCCTCATCTGGACACTCTCCAACAGTTTAATGTCCTTCTTGTACTGTGGTGCCCAGAACTGCACACGATATTCGAGGTGAGGCCAGACCAGTGCAGGGTAGAGCAGGAAAGTCACCTCCCTTGACAGCAATGCCGTGCTTGATGCATCCCAGGGTACAGTTGGCCCTCCTGGCTAGGACACACTGCTGGCTCATATTCAGCTTGCTGTCAACCACAACCTCCAGATCCCTCTCTGCGGGGCTGCTCTCCAGCATCTGGTCGCCCAGTCTGTACGTGTAGCCAGGGTTGACCCATCCCAGGTGCAGGACCCGGCACTTGCTGTTGTTAAACTTCATGCAGTTGGTGATCGCCCAGCTCTCCAATCTGCCCAGGTCTCTCTGCAAGGCCTTTCCACCCTCATCTGAGTCCACAACTCCTCCAAGTTTGGTGTCATCAGCAAATTTGCTCAAATCCCCTTCTAGTCCTACATCCAAATCATTTATAAAAACACTGAAGAGGACTGGCTCTAAAATGGAGCCTTGAGGGACCCCACTAGTGACTATCTGCCAACCAGATGTGGCCCCATTTACCGCAACCCTTTGAGCCCTGCCCATTAGCCAATTGCTCACCCATCATGTGATGTTTTTGTTTAGCTGTGTGCTGGACATTTTGTCCAGTAGGATCCTATGGGAAACAGTGTCAAAAGCCTTGCTGAAGTCCAAAAAGATCACATCAGGTGGTTTCCCTTGGTCGACTAGGTGGGTGATCTTATAAAAGGAAATCATACTAGTTAGGCAGGACCTACCCCTTATAAACCCATGTTGGCTGGTACCAATGACTGCCTTGTCCCCCACGAATCGTGTCAGAATCGTGTCAGCAGTGTGGTGATCCCAGTTGATGTCTGGCAAGTTGAGATCCCCCATAAGGACAAGGGGAGTTGATATTGCAGCATTTCAGTACCCAAAAGGAGCTTACAAAAAAGGTGGAGAAATACTTCTTACTAGTAGTAACAGGACAAGGGGAAGTGGATTTAAACTGAAAGAGGGCAAATTTAGATTGTATGTAAGGAAGAATTTTTTATGACTGGAACAGGTTGCCCAGATAAATTGTAAATGTCCCATCGCTGGAAGTGTTTAAAGTCACGTAGGGCAGGGCTTTCAGGAGCCTGATCTAGTGAAAGAAAGTTTTTTCTATGGCAGTGATATTGAACTAAATGATCTTTAAGGGTTCTTTCCAACCCAAACTATTCTGTGATTTAGGTGGGTTGTGTGCTGGACTTGTGCACATTTGTGCGACTTAAGCTTACATTTCAGTGCATTGGTGACACCATGTGGTCATCAGTGGAAATTATACTAGTTTCTTATTTCCATTCTTCATTCTGATGCATTTCTTTGGTATATTTTAATGATGTCTGGTTATTTAATTCCACATCTCTGGATTGACCCCTTTCACTTTCCTTCCACCCCATGTGAGTAGAACTAGGGAACTTGTATAGGAGAGTCTAGACTCTTAGAAGAATAGATGAACTTAAATCTTTTCCACATGTTAGAGTGGTTAGAGAGGAAATAGCGTATGAATTTCTTATCTTAGTGGTAGTGACACAAAAAGTGGTGAATCTGTAGTAGATAAAATTCACTTAATTCTACATATCATATGCTTGACATAGCTTGTTGCAACGATCACCAGAGCTAATTAGTCAGGTTTCAGAGATGAGATTGCAAAAGCTGTCTTGAGGCACACATAAATCATATTTATTCACATGAGTTTGCTTTGAGACCATTTGGTATACAACTCTTTTGTATCACTCATTTGTTAATTTTTCTATAGTAAAATTCATATGCTATGCTCTTTCCTTTGCTTTCTGTCATTATATCTCTTTTTCTTAGAAAGTTAACAACGCCTACTTGCACCTAGTTTCTCTAGTGCCCAGCTATACTTCTTGGTGTTTCTGTGTTGATTGGTTTAGGTGATTATGGTTTTATAGTAAAACAGTTTAAAATCAGTTTAAAAGTTTACTTGCATTTCCCAAATTTTAATCTTTGAGGTAAACTGTCGCAAAACCTAAAAAGGAAAAAATATGTAAGAGAAACAGCCTAGCATATATGAGTAGAGAGCAAATACAGACCTTTTAGCTGATACTTAAGCATATGGATCTACTTCACAGCAATGCTGTTAAAGTTCTGCTTTTTAAGATACTTGCGCTGTTGCCACTGTCAAGTTGCTTGTGGCAGCTTAATTCATTGTTATTCTACCTTGCAAAATGGATGCCGAAGACAGGGAGGTGATGTCGTTTTTTGTGGCATCTTCTTGTGTCCTGACCAGGTTGAGCTGCGACGAGCAGTGGAGGAGGCGGTGAAGGAGACTCCAGAATACCGCTGCATGCAGTCCCAATTTTCTGTTTTGTATAATGAGAGTCTCCAGCTGAAGGCACATCTTGATGAGGCCCGCACTCTGCTTCATGGCACCCGCACCACACACCAGCGCCAGGTGGAACTAATTGAGGTAACACCTGTGCTCTGTCAGACTGGGGAACATTATGAGCCCATCAGCTATCACTGCTGATTTGGGTGGCTCTGAAGATGTTTGGGAACTTTCTTACTGGTGATAATTTATCAGTTCTTGTACCTTCTACTGATGAGTTGAGAGATACTCCAGGGTCACTGCACCAAGTTCTGTCCATTTCTTATTCCACAGAGGGATGAGGTCAGCCTTCACAAGAAACTGCGCACAGAAGTGATTCAGCTAGAGGACACTCTAGCACAAGTCCGCAAAGAGTATGAGATGTTGAGGATTGAGTTTGAACAGACACTTGCTGCCAATGAACAAGCAGGTATGGAACTTTTCTGCTACCTTAAAAAAAAAAAAAATTAGAAGGCTGCGTTGCAGCACAACACTTCAATGTCATTCCTTTTCCACTATTAAATACTTGTTCTGTTAGGTTTCAAAAACAAATCTCTTTTCATGTTTCAGGGCAGGCCACTTCCTTGTAGGTGTTGCAAAATACTGCGTTTTGCTAATAATTCAGGTTATGACAGAGCATTTTGCATTGTTAAAAAATTATTTTGGGGAGGATTAATTTGCAAATCTGGGATAACAGCCTAGCCAGAACACTGGTAATGCTCAAATTCTATCCAAAAGAAAGAAATAAGCTGTTCTTCAAGTAGCCTTTAAATTACAGAGATTTCTTATAGCATGACTGCTGTGAGTTAATATTCAGCCAGTTCCCAAGCAGAAGATGGCAGTCTCCTTCTTTTTCACTTGTTTATTGCTAAGCCTGATGTTACATAGCTTAGAGTATCTCTTTGGTTTGTTTGGTCTGCTTGGTTGTGCCCCCTCTCACCTTCTTGGGCACCTCTTTTCTGCTCACTGTGGAGGCAGAGTGAGAAACAGAGAAGACCTTGACGCAGCAAGCACTATTGCGCAATAACCAAAACATCAGTGTGTTACCAGCATTGTTTTGGTCCTAAATCTAAAAACAGAAGCAAGTGAGCTGCTATGAAGAAAACTAGCTCCATCCCATCCTCTAAATGCTCTGTTGTGTGGTATAATTATTATTACCTTATTTTGATCCCTTGTCACCATCATTAAGCTTGTTCTCCATCTCTATGAAAGTCTTAACAGAAGATCAGCAAAAGTGTGTTGTGTGTTGTTACAGTTGTGTGTCTCTGATTTCATAGGTCCAATTAATCGAGAGATGCGTCATCTCATCAGCAGCCTCCAAAATCACAACCACCAGCTGAAGGGAGAGGTGTTGAGATACAAGCGCAAACTGAGAGAGGCCCAGTCTGACTTGAGCAAGGTACTGGAGTGGGAAGTGGCAGAGGGGAGCAGGGAATGCTTAGTGGAATGGTGAATACTGTCAGTCCTCTGTAGAATAACAGAGTATTTTGGGTTGGAAGGGACCTTAAAGATCATCTAGTTCCAATCCCCCTGCTGTGGGCAGGGATGCCACCCACCAGACCAGATTGCCCAGAGCCCCATCCAACCTGGTGTTGAACACTTCCAGGGATGGGGCATCCACAGTTTCTCTGGGCAACCTGTTCCAGTGCCTCACCACCCTCTGAGTTAAGAATGTCGTGCTTAGATCTAATCCAAATCTACCATCTTTTGGTTTAAAGCCATGACTCCTTGTCCTATCACTGCACACCCTGACACAGTGTCCCTCCCTAGCTTTTTTGTAGGCCCCCTTTAGGTACTGGAAGGGTGCTCCTCTGGACTTGTTCTAATACTTCCATGTTGTTCTGGTGCTGGGGGCCCCAGAGCTGAACACAGCACTTCAGGTGAGGTCTCACGAGAGCAGAGCAGAAGGGGAGAATAACCTTCCTTGACCTGCTGTCCACGCTACTTTTGGTGCAGCCCAGGACATGGTTGGCTTTCTGGGCTGCAAGCACACATTGTTGGCTCATGTTGAGCTTCTCATCTACCAGCAACCCCAGGGCCTTCTTCTCAGGGCTGCTCTCAATCCATTCTCTACCCAGCCTGTATGTGTGCTTGGGATTGTCCCAGCCCAGATTCAGGACCTTTCACATGGCCGTGTTGAACCTCATGAGATTCACACAGGCCCGCCTCTCAGGCCTGTCAGATCCCTCTGGATGGCATCCCTTCCCTCCAGCGTGTCGACCACACCACATGGCTTGGTGTCACTGGCAAACTTGCTGATGCACAGTGCACTCCATTCCACGTTCCATGTCACCCAGAAAGATACTAAACAGCACCAATCCCAATACTGACCTCAGAGGAGCACCACTGGTCACTGATCTCCACTTCAGTGTTGAGCAATGGACACTTGGACAACGCTGACTGCAACGTTCTGAGTGCAACCAGCCAGCCAGCTCCTTACCCTCCAAGTGGTCCATCCACCAAACCCATGTCTCTCCAATTTAGAGACAAGGATATCGTGGGGGACAGTGTCAAATGCTTTGCACAAGTCCAGGTAGATGATGTCCATTGCTCTTCCCCTATCTACCAGTCCTGTAAACCCACCAGATTTGTTTAGCACAATCTGTCCTTAGTGAAGCCATGTTGGCTGTCACTAATCACTTCCTTACTTGTAATATCACATTCTTGCTTTTAATATCAGCCTTTCTATTACAGCATGCAGTATGTGTGTAGTGTAATTTCTGATGGAGATCCACAGTCTCCTGCTTTCCACTTACCAAATTAATTGTCTTCCTTTTGTAGTTATACAGTGCTCTGTGAAAAGTATTAGCAATTTCAGAAAAAGCACACAAGCTGATATCTGGGACAATGAGGGGAGAGGGATAAGGTTCCTTCAGGAACAGGTTCTTCACTGAGAGGGTGGTCGGGCACTGGAGCAGGATCCCCAGGGCAGTGGTCACGGCACCAGGCGTGCCGGAGTTCAAGAAGCATTTTGACATCACTCTCAGACACAGGGTCTGATTTTTGGGCTGTTCTTTGGGGGATGCAGGAGATTGACTCGATAATCCTCGTGGGTCTCTTCTAACTTAGATATTCTGTGATTTGGTGATAACTGTGATACAGGTTTCTGGCTAAATACTTAATGGTTAATTTCCTTCTGTGTCTTATCTTGTTCTGTTGCATGACAGATCCGCTCTCGCAGTGGCAGTACTATCTTACAGTCCCAGTCCAGCACTGAAGACACAAAGGAGGAGCCTCCAGAGATCAAACAGGAGCCAGATGATCCTTCTGCTCAAGTACCTGTGCCCAAGGCTGCTTCTGAAGATGCTAGTGAAGTTAAGGCCAGGCGAGATGAAGAGGAACGGGAGCGGGAAAGACGTGAGAGGGAGAGGGAACGAGAGAAGGAAAAGGAGAAAGAGAGGGAGCGAGAGAAAGAGAAAGAAAAGGAAAAGGAGCGGGAGCGGGAAAAACAGAAGCAGAAGGAATCTGAGAAGGAAAGAGAGTCCAAAGAGAAGGAGAAAGGGAAACATGAAGATGGAAGAAAGAAGGAGGCTGAAGTGATCAAGCAGCTGAAGGCAGAGCTCAAGTAAGAGTTGCTGATCCTTTCTTTCATGTGTGAGTTGAGCTAGCTTGAGTGATTGCATGAGACAACTTGCATCTCTTAAGAGATTGACTACTGACTTGAGAGGTTTCTAGCACCCTCTCTGTCTGATAACGGTTTGGACAACATAGTAACACTTCTACAATAGCCTAAACCATGAATACCAAATCGGGTACTTCTTAATGTGGGTCAGGTAATCTTTGCTGCTGTCATTACAACTGTGTAAAGCTTTACAGCAGCAGATTATTAGTGAAGGGCACGGTGGTCTTCCCTGTCTTAGATAGTACCAAAGCAGAGATGGGTAGCTGTTGCTATCCGTGTTCCATTGGGTACGTCCTTCTGTCACCCTCTGCCTTCCCTAAGTTTTTCAACCCATATGTGCCTGAACCTGTTTCTTCTCAGTCTCCGTCTTGTACTCCTTGACTATTTTGCTTTTACCAGAGTGAGAAGAGCCAGAGAGAACTCTGTATATGTGCAGTGTGGGAGGTGGAGCAAATGCTGGTCTGACTCTCATGCTAGTTATACAGCAACGTAGCTTTTCTGCTAAGTACTCACAGTTGTCTTTCTATGTTTCCAGGAAGGCCCAGGAGAGCCAGAAGGAGATGAAGCTGTTGTTAGATATGTACCGCTCTGCCCCCAAAGAACAGAGAGACAAAGTGCAGCTGATGGCAGCTGAGAAGAAAGCAAAAGCTGAGGTAAACTTCAGTTCTCTTCCCTCTTCTATGTTTGCATACTACTTAAAATTCCAAGCACTCTGCACCTGCGCTATGGCGCTTTTGTCTTCAGGCTGGAGGTGGTTTCTATTCCTGCGTTTGTTACTTACAAGAGAGATTGGAATAGTCTGGAGATGAAAAGAGAGATTACAGGATGCCCTTTTGTGGGATAATATTTTCATCATCAGTATTAAAGGTAGTGGTTCTTTGAAAGCTGTGTTTAGCTCTCTATTGCTGTAACATGTAGGTTGTTAGCTTTACATCATTAACAAGATTTAGAAAGACCTGGAGACAAGGAGGGATAGGCAGCCAATTAGACAAAAACTGAACTATGCTTTTAGGAATATCTTGACAGTGTGGTCTCAGATTTCTCAGTGGATGTGGTAAAGAACCATCACCTGATGTATTTAAAACGAGGCTTGAATAATGATTTGAGAATTAAAATTTTAAAATGTTGCATCTGAGTGAATGTGCAGAAGATTCACTGAAGAGTTACGCTGTGATATTAAGTGATGTTATGAGCATGGCTGCCTTCTCCAGCCCCTCTGGTTCAGGACTTTCTCCTGTCCAGTCACTGCAGCTCATCCTGGGACTCAGGATCTCTGCCCAGGCTGGGGGGTGTGGCTGCTACTTTCTTTTTTTTGTGGGTTCAACAGTAGTGACACTGAGCACATATCCCAGAGATGTATGCAGTGGATACAGGACACTGACACAGCCTATCGGACAGATTGTCACTGAGAAGCCATTGCCTTCAACAGCACCTACACATAGGACTCAAATAAAAAAAACAGACACGAATAGCTGAGTCTGTCTCCTCTTCTTCCACTGGTAGAGATGAAAGTTCACTATTGAACCTGGATGTGTGCATGCATGCCTTCACAAGTGTGTACAGATTTGCAGATCCCTCAAAACCACCCAGTACCTCTGACTGTGTCCTGGGGCCCATACCCAACTCACAAACCAGTTTATCAGTAGCTGACACCTGGTCCCCACGGCACACGTATATGTGTGTGAGGTTACACGGAGGTGGTTAAGAAAATATTTGCAAGGAAAGTTTAAGTAGAGAAGCCAGACTGCCATGATAAGGCAGATGACCATACTGACCAGCTGTATTTCACCTGCAACCAGATCCTTTTGTACCCTCTTTCTGTCTGTAAACCTCTTGGTTGATCCTTGCTCCCCCTTCCCAGTGCACATCCTTTCATGGGTTTGCAGAACTCTACTGATTTCTTTAATCCCTCCTATTTTGGAGTCCCCTCTGGTTTAGTCTGTTCGTTTGCAAAGCCCAGGTTGATCTTCCTGGAAGTGACACCTGTAGTTTGTTTACAGCCCAACAGTTAGTGTGACTGACAGTTTGTTTCTTGTCATTGTCTCCATGTCTGTTTTGTCAGGTCTGCACCTCTGCATGTTTTGTTTCTGGTTTCTCCCCTACTTTTTTTTTTTTCTCCCTCCTTGGTGCCTTAGTTGACAAGATCCTCAGCCAGATAACCTTCCTGGGATAAACACACTTACATTCTCACATCAGTAAGGAACCAGACCTGGTCAGTCACACTATTGCTGCCTCCTATGTTTTGTCAGTCAGGTTATGTCTTTGTATGTTTTGTGTATGGCTTCTTCCTTTTTAATTACCCCTTTTTTGCACTGAAACCAATGCCTGACCAGATGCCTTGAAGGAGCAGGTATTCTTCTGCTTAGCCTTGTATATGCAACTGCAAGAGATAACTGATGTACTCTGATAAGAGGTGCTATGGAATTTTCAAAAGTTTTGTAATCAAGATTTCAGTTTTTCAGCAGCTTTGAATAATTGTGGGGAAAACCAGCTCTTAACAATGTTCAGGCCACATTCTTGTGTTCAGTGTCGTTTCTGTTTTGTCTGTCTTCTAGCTGGAAGAACTAAGACAAAGGGTAAAAGAATTGGAAGACAAGGAGAAAAAGGAGAGTAAAAAGATGGCTGATGAGGATGCCCTCCGGAAGATCCGAGCAGTAGAGGAACAGATTGAGTATTTACAGAAGAAACTCGCCATGGCTAAACAGGTGAGAAATTTCTGATAAGTTCTGTCACAGTTTGATTGTATTGAAAGTAGGTGCCTTCAGTTTACAGCCAGGAAGATTACCTGAGGGAATGAATTTCTGTTTCTGTGTATTCATTCCAGTGATGTGCAAGTTCTGTCCCTGTTTATTGAAGCGAAAAAGAAACAAAAAATCCCAACAACAGCTGTCACAAAGCTCATGTCAGGTGTGGTAGGGAAACTTAGCTGTCCTTGTGGCTTAGTTGAAGTGTCTGGGTCACCCTCTGCAGGAGGAAGTTGTAATTTCTTTTTAGAAGTATTTTTATTGGCACAGTTCATACAATTAATGCAAGTGCATGATGCTGTGACATACCTTCCCTTTAAGTTGTCGTCCACAAAAAAAGGCTTAATCTAATGTTAACAGGGTGAGACCCGTTGAGCAGGGGAGAGGCAAGCCAATGATTTGATGTGTACTCTTCTAGAATTTATTTTTATTCTTATTGTTCAGAATTGTACTGTCTTGTCATTCACTCCATTTATGTTGAAGCAGCCTAAGTTGAGTATAAAGGCCTTGTCAGCATTTTATCTGGAAACTGTTGAGTTGTCCATATATAGTTTTATTGGCCTAGTTTATATGGCAGCTATTTAGCTAGCTGCCAGAAGCTAAGAGGTGGCCTGTGCCACGTCTGATTTTTTTTTTTTTTTTCTTCCCCAGCAGATACAAGCTAGAGTTTGTGAATTCCTGTCAAGATGAGTTGTTGTTTTTTTGTTGTTTGTTTGTTTTTTGTATGCCTTCTAGTTCAGGGCATCTCTGCTGTGATGCAGACTTCTAGGGTGTACTTTTGTCTGGTTGCTGGGAAGATACCATCAGTCTTCTTTGGTCTGTGCTAGTTTCAGTGTCTCTGAGTACAATTTTCAGGGTAACCATTGGGGTACAGGAAACAGTTCTGCCAGAGCCTGTAATCTTCTTGCAGGAGGAGGAGGCTCTGCTGTCAGAAATGGATGTCACAGGCCAAGCCTTTGAAGACATGCAGGAGCAGAATATCCGCCTGATGCAGCAGCTGCGGGAGAAGGATGATGCCAACTTCAAGCTCATGTCAGAGCGCATCAAGTCCAACCAGATCCACAAGCTGCTGAAAGAGGAGAAAGAGGAGCTGGCAGACCAAGTTTTAACACTGAAGACACAGGTAACCTGGGAGAAGTAGAGAGGACACACAAACTCACAGGAAGGTGGAGGTGTTGTTTGTTAGCCATGGTAGACAGCCAAGCCACACACAACTGCTTACCCCACCAACCCCCTGTGGCATGGGAGAGAGGAGGGTAAAAGTGAGAAGTCCCATGGGTTGGGATGAAGACAGTTTACCAAGTAAAACAAAACCTGCATGTAAAAGTGAAGCAAAATAAGGAATTCATTCACTACTTCCTATTGGTCACGCATAATGGTTGCCTAGGAAGACAAACACCATAACTCTGAACATACGCCCCTGTTCCTCCTTCCTTCCCCAGCTTTTATGGCTGAGCAAGAAGTGATGTATTATGGAATACCTCTTTACCCAGCTCAGGTCAGTTGTCCCAGTTGTGTCCCTTCCCAAATTCTTGTGCAACCCCAGCCTACACGCTGGTGAGCAACAGAAGTCTTGATGCTGTTTCAGAACTGTTCAGCAGCAACTAAAACAGGAGTGTGTTGTCAATGCTGCTTTGGTCACAAATTTGAGACAGTGTCATGCAACTTGCTATAGAAACAATTAACTCTATCTCAGCCAAAACAAGTACAGGAAGGAATGTTTCCCCTAATCATCCTAGATACACCATATCAGACTTTGAAGGGGTCTGTCCTAGTAAGGAACTGCTGTATGAGTATAAACTCATACAGGTTCATTGCTATAAACAGCAAGATGAAGGAGAAAACGGGATCACAGAATCATAGAACAGTTTGGGTTGGAAATCACTACCTAATCTAAATCTACCATCTTTTGATTTAAAGCCATTACCCCTTGTCCTATCACTATACTGCCTGACAAGGAGTCCCTTCCCATCTTCCCTGTAGCCTTCTCTCCTCCAGGCTGAACAACCCCAGCTCCCTCAGCTGGTCTTCACAGGAGAGGTGCTCCAGCCCTCTGATCATCCTCAGGGCCCCCTGGACTCACTCTAATATGTCCATGTCCTTCTTGTGCTGGGGGCCCCAGAGCTGAACACAGTAGTTATTTTCCTATGTTAACAGTTCTACATATAAATTCTTCCATCTCTGAAGACCTGCAGAGCATGCATTTCAGCCCTTTTGTATCTTCTCTCTCTCTTCCTAAGGTCGATGCCCAGCTGCAAGTTGTACGTAAACTGGAGGAGAAGGAACACTTACTGCAAAGCAGTATTGGAACAGGGGAGAAAGAGCTAGGTCTCCGAACACAAGCCCTGGAAATGAACAAACGCAAGGTGAGCAGTTGCTTGATTTCCTCTCAGATTATAAGATGGAGTGGTCTTGAGGGAAGCATAGAAAGCTCCTGTCTTTCGTTGGTATTATGGTACCTGATATTCCCTCCTTTTGGGCTAGTATACCAGAATGCTGAGGAGCTCTAAAAAGAGTTCTAATTGTGTGGTAGGCTGATGTTTCCTTTGGTAAAGATGAGCAAGGTGTAGTTGTTTCTGTGATAGGTTTCCTGTAAAAAGCACCTTAGCTCAGGTTATCATGAAAGAGAGAACAGCCAGATTAACTGGCATTGTGTAAAGTTTTCATAGGAAATATGAGAAAAATGAAAGAAAATTATGGTTGGGGAACGTTAAGACATCTGTTAAATGTGTAAGCTCATAAAACAAAGTAGGCCTGTAGAGTGGAATAAAACTGAATGTCATGGCTGATCCTGCCATTGTTATTGAGTCTTTCGTAGAAATACAGGAATGACAGACAGAAAGGAAGGCAGGAACAGCACTTTGAAGAGGAGATGGGGGAATTCCATGCAAACGCTTGTGCATAATACCATGTTCTGAAGTACTAAGAGAACTTGGCTAATAGATTTACTAGTGCAGGGACAGTTAGAGAATGCTAAGAAACTGGTGAAGAGAGAAAACAGTTTAAAAACAAACAAAAATGCAACAGAATTCATCTTGCAGTTCTCTCTAGTTTAGCTTTAGGCCTGCCTATAAATTTAGTTGAGAAAGTGTAGGAGTTGAGGGCTGAAAACACTTGAGTGAGAACAGGATTGTGGGAGCATTAATGCTTTTCTAATAGAGTTGCATTACAGTGTAATAGGGCTTATCTTTAACAAAGGGGAGCGTTCAAATTAAATGATTAGAGCTTGTTGACAATAAGATTATTTGTTGTTCTTGTAAAGTTTAGGGAATAAATTTAGTTCTTCCATTTGAAAATACCATAATCAGATTGAAAAAAGTAAATTTCCCACAGCCCTGGAAGTATTCTGTGGGCAGTCTTGAATTGTCAGGTGGAGGGACTAGAAGTCACTAGAACTTTTTCCGTGTCTGTTACTTCTATAATGGTTTACTTTTTCAGGCCATGGATGCAGCCCAGCTTGCAGATGACCTGAAAACCCAGCTAGAGGTGGCTCAGAAGAAGCTACATGACTTCCAGGATGAGATAGTGGAAAACAGAGTAACTAGAGAGAAAGAGATGTTCAACTTCAAAAGGGCTGAGGTATACAGTTTGTGCACAATCCTTCCGTATCTGTCTCCTTTGGTGTCTGTCTCCTTTTGCATTGAACTCAGAGCAGATTACAACTACGTGAGTTTCCTTACTGTTTCCTAGCTAAAACTTTTTTGTTGTTGTCCATTCACTTGGATTTCAGCTTGATCTATTGAAATAGCCTCTTGGCTGTTTAGGTTTTGATATTATTGACAATACGAGTGGCACCAGCTGATGATGTCATCTTTCGTAAGTCTTCTGGTCTATCAGCAATAAAAGTACAGGTAGAGTGACTTACCTAGGTGTGCTGTTGGGCAGGTGCTACCTCTGTTTCTTCCTTGGATTAGTTGTGACAGAAGACACTGCTCACTTATTTACCGTCTTGTTTTCATACAGGAAGACATTTCTAGGTTACGCAGGAAGCTGGAGACCACTAAGAAGCCTGACATGGTTCCCAACTGTGATGAGATACTGATGGAAGAAATCAAGGATTACAAGGTGCGTAGCTGTCTCCCTCTTCCCTCTTAACTTTGCTTTAACCAAAAGGCTGTGTAGTCATGCTTTCAGTATATGACATTATTTGTTTAGACTCTGGCACTGTAGACCTACTTTGCATAGAGTAAAGCACCCTTTCCATATGAGGAGTGGAAAGACCCTCATCTTTAGTCACATTTTAATGTATCTAGTGCAATGCAATGAGCCCTCTCTATAATGATCCTGTCTTGCAGGCCCGCTTGACCTGCCCGTGCTGTAACATGCGCAAAAAGGATGCTGTCCTCACGAAGTGTTTTCACGTCTTCTGCTTTGAGTGTGTGAAAACACGCTATGACACCCGGCAGCGTAAGTGCCCCAAGTGCAACGCCGCCTTCGGAGCCAATGACTTCCACAGGATCTACATCGGTTGATTCTTCCCACTGGAGTTGCAGGACATTGCTGTTTGTGGTGACCACCCAGCCTCCCTCACTTTCTCTTACTGTTACCTGTGGGGCAGTCGGTGCTTCTGTCTGTTCATCTACAGGCTCTTCTGGGCAGCGTGATTAGGGAATGGAAAGAAATAGATTGCGGATTTTGGTTCCTTTCTTGTCGATATTCTTTTATTCTCGTCTTCATTATTTGTGTTTTTTTGTTTTTGTTGCCCCAGAGGATGTTTTCCACGTATCAGTTGCACACTGTCAAGTTGGAAAATTTCTAAGTGAAGTCCTGGCTTGGTGGAATGAGAGCTGTCTGTGTTCCTACAGACAGAAATGAGGCCTTTACAGAATCACAGAATTTCTAGGTTGGAAGAGACCTCCAAGATCACCCAGTCCAGACCCAATGCTGACAAGTCCTCCACTAACCATATCCCTGAGCTCTACATCTAAACGTCTTTTAAAGACCTCCAGGGATGGTGACTCCACCACTTCCCTGGGCAGCCTGTTCCCATGTCTAACAACCCTTTCGGTAAAGAAATTCTTCCTGACATCCAACCTAAAACTCCCCTGGCGCAACTTTAGCCCATTCCCCCTCGTCCTGTCACCAGGCACGTGGGAGAACAGGCCAACCCCCACCTCGCTACAGCCTCCTTTAAGGTATCTGTAGAGAGCAATAAGGTTGCCCCTGAGCCTCCTCTTCTCCAGGCTGAACAAGCCCAGCTCCCTCAGCCGCTCCTCGCAGGACTTGTTCTCCAGGCCCCTCACCAGCTTCGTCGCCCTTCTCTGGACTCGCTCGAGCACCTCCATGTCCTTCTTGTAGCGAGGGGCCCAAAACTGAACACAGTACTCGAGGTGCGGCCTCACCAGAGCCGAGTACAGGGGGACAATCACTTCCCTAGCCCTGCTGGTCACACTGTTTCTGATACAAGCCAGGATGCCGTTGGCCTTCTTGGCTACCTGAGCACGCTGCTGGCTCATATTCAGCCGACTGTCCACCATCACTCCCAGGTCCTTCTCTGCCTGGCAGCTTTCCAACCACTCCTCTGCTGGCCTGTAGCTCTGCTTGGGGTTGTTGCAGCCCAGGTGCAGGACCCGGCACATCCAGATCGATGAAGATATTAAAGAGAACCGGCCCCAGCACCGAGCCCTGGGGAACGCCACTAGTGACCAGCCTCCAACTGGATTTGACTCCATTTACCACAACTCTTTGGGCCCGGCTATCCAGCCAGTTTCTAACCCAACGAAGTGTGCGCCAGTCCAAGCCAAGAGCAGCCAGTTTCTTGAGGAGAATGCTGTGGGAAACGGTGTCAAAAGCCTTGCTTAAGTCAAGGCAGACCACATCCACAGCCTTTCCCTCATCCACCCAGCGTGTCACTTTGTCATAGAAGGAGATCAGGTTCGTCAAGCAGGACCTGCCTTTCATAAACCCATGTTGACTGGGCCTGATCACCTGCTTGCCCTGCAAGTGCCGCATGATGACTCTCAAGAGAATCTGCTCCATGAGCTTCCCTGGTACTGAGGTCAAACTGACAGGCCTGTAGTTCCCCAGGTCTGCCCTCCGGCCCGTCTTGTAGATGGGCATCACGTTTGCTAGCCGCCAGTCAACTGGGACCTCCCCCGATAGCCAGGACTGTTGATAAATGATGGAAAGCGGCTTGGACAGCTCCTCTGCCGGTTCTCAATATCCTCGGGTGGATCCCATCTGGCCCCATCGATTTGCGCACATCCAAGTGCTGCAGCAGGTCGCCAACCATTTCCTCATGGGTAGCGAGGGCCACGTCCTGCTCCCCATCCCCTTCCACTGGCTCAGGGTGCTGGGTATCCAGAGAGCAACTGGTTTTGCCACTAAAGACTGAGGAAAAGAAGGCATTAAGCACCTCAGCCTTTTCCTCATCTCTCCTCACAAAGTTTCCCCCTGCATCCAGTAAAGTGTGGAGACTCTCTTTAGTATTCTTTTTTGTGTTAATGTATTTATAAAAACATTTTCTGTTGTCTTTAACAGCAGTAGCCAGATTGAGCTCAAGATGAGCTTTGGCCTTTCTAATTTTGTCCCTACGCATCCTTACAACATCCTTATAATCCTCCCGAGTGGCCTGCTCTCTTTTCCAAAGATCATACACCCCCTAAGCTCTACCCCCAACTCTCTCAGCCAGGCTGGTCTTCCACGCCAGCTCGTCTTTGGGCATGTGGGGACAGACAGCTCCCGAGCCATTAAGATTTCCTTCTTGAGGAGTGCCCAGCCTTCCTGGACTCCTCTGCCCTTCAGAACTGCCTCCCAATGGTCTCTGCCAACCAGTGCTCTGTACAACTCAGTCTGCCCTCCTTTATTTCAGGAATTTGCTCTGGTTGTCAAAGTATTAAATCCCATAGAAGTATGGGAGCATTACTGGGTGTGAATAGGAAGCTATTCCCAATGAAAGGCCAAACAAGCAATGAACTGGTACGTTTGTAGAGCTCAGTGGAGTGACTCTTTAGGCATGTATCTTCCTGAGTCAGGCCAAGAATCTGTGAAGACTGGTGCATTAGTAAACGTCCTCCGTCCCCAAAAGCATATGCACATCTTTATATTCACAAGGGGAGAAAGAAGCTGTTGGTAAGTCTTTGAAAATAGCATTCCGCTGATGACCCTGTTTGATGTGAACATCTTCTCCTAGGCTGAGACATTGCTGTCATTGTCCTTAGGTTCCAGAAAATACTTTGTAGGGGTATACTTTTGGTGCAGTTTTGCCACAAAGATTAATCTTGTAATGCACACGCTATAATAAAAGTTGTGGTCTGGATTATTTCTATGTTTTTCTTGACTTGGTAGTATCTAGATATGCTTCTGTCTTTTGCGTGGTTATTGGAAACATATTGTCCAAAGCCTTCAGCTTGTAAAGCAGAGTGGTGAATTTCTTCTCTCTTCAAAAATAGTTATCTGGAATAACCTTTGTCCTTTTGGCTATACATTCACAGCTTTATTCCTAACACAACAGAAGTACCAAAATGCTGGATGCATCTGTTCTGTCATTGTTGCTAGAAGTCTCGTGAAAAGACACAACATACATTGTAATCTCTTTACTCCCTGTATTGTAAGGTTAAGTTTGAAATCTGCTGCTGAAAATGAAAGGTAAGTCACTTATTTATGACATTCTTTCATAAGATATGGTGTTTTTCCTGTGAACTTAATTTTCTTGGAACTGCCAGAGGTTTGTCTCATCCATGCACCTTCATTGAATCATAAAATCTGAGTAATCTTCTTGTATTTGCTTATACCAAAACAAACAAAAACAATAGCGAAGTGAAAGTAATTAATCACACACTATCTTGTAGTATGCATTGCTATCTTTAGCTGTCCAAAAGAGTCAAAAATATGAATTAAACCCTCTGAACCATGTAAATTACTGTGAATCCTCAAAATTAAGAAGGAACACATCCCTGACTTTGCAAGGGGAAGCTGGAGTGCTGAGAGTTTGTGTTATGGCTTATATGCTGTCTTAGTGTGTTCAGAAGGAATGAAAGCAGAACCTTCACTTTCATTAGAAGTTGCTGTTTGGATTACAGTTCGTGACTTCATGTCAGAGAAAGGAGAGGATGTGTTAGGAATAATAATACTTACAGGAGATTTCGTGGTACAAATGCCTGCTCATCAGAAGCAGGACTTGGGTCACCAGCAAACATTGCCTGGATCTTTGAACAGCTTTACTGTAACAGCACACTTTTTTGCAGCTATGAAAAACCTGAATTATACAGCCTTTATAGGTGTACAAAGTCCTAAAGTCACGAAGTCACTCTGCATTTCTACTTCAAGTCAAGCTGGAAACTTCTGTGCATATAATGTCAGTGTTGGGCTTACTCTGGTCACAGTAGAAAACAAACATTTGAAGCACTCTGGATTTGTTTCACAGATAGCGTTTGGAGACACTCGTTTTCCCTTTCTTTCCCAACATAAAAATATCTTAGTATAAAATAATATTTTAGTTTAAGCTGAGTAAGACCTTGAAGATCATTGTGGACGCTATTAAACATCTTTCTGTGCTTATAGTTTAAACACTGAGAAACAGTGAATGTTTTGGTCTGTTTTGGCTTGCCTGAGTGAGTGAAAATGGTTTAAAAGTGCATCAAGGCTAAAAATAATTCTGTTGAAAAAGGAGTACAAATATTCTTTAGATAAGGTCTGTCCACATTCAGTAACTGAACCAGAGTAATCAAATGTAAATAAAGAAAAAGCCTCTCTAGCATTAACAAGGTGGGAAAGGGTGACGTGTGTGTGAGTGGAGTGGATTTGGGAGAGTGTAAAGAGTTTGCAAGAGCTCTTGATATGGTTTCTGAGGAGCATTGCCGTCAAGAAGGTGACTATAAAGGTGACAGTTGTGTATCATGGGCAAAATAAATCAGCATAGAATGATGAACTGAAAGTATTACAATTTAAAAACAAAAAATCCCATCCAAAATAGATGGGGTCAGAAAGAAGTACAGCTGCAAAGTCTGGAAATTTTCTTTGATTTTCCTTCCTTCCACCGACCTTACACAGAATGTAAAAATGTCAGGACACATCACAGGTCACTGTGATGTGACCCTGTGTCAAGCAGGAAAACCATCATCTGTGTTCTTGCTCTATCCAGATGCCATCCATTCTTCAAATCTGTTGACGTTACTCTGCTTGTGATAATTGAAGCTCAGAAAGTGTTTGAACCGACTGCTGTCCTATAAATCTGCCTGGCTCTTCTATAACATCAAGTTAGTCCTAAGGGTAGCTCTGTGTTTCCAGTCCATTGGCTGTAATCTACTTCTGCTTTCTCTTCTGTGGCCTTTGTAAATATGTGTAGGGCTTTGTGGAATCCAGACAGGATGAAATCCTTGAGGCGGTCAAGTTCCTCCCTCAGTCTGAGGAGGGAGGAGTAAAACTTGAGGCACAAGACAGAACCATGTACAGACTCTTGACGTAGCCATTCCCCACCTCTCCATGTAGCCTGCCCGCATTGGTTTGTGTGCAATATTCCTCATCCTATGATGGGCAAACATCCTGAAAGCCATGGCAAACATTGTTCCTTGTGGGATCAGGCTGGGTTCTTCTCTCTCAGATGAGAGACAATAAAATAACATTGCTATGGAAAAGCAGGACTGATTGAAAAATCCTTGTTTTTCTTTGTTTTCTGGGTACTAGTCTTGGTACAGAATTGAGAAATCTAAGGACCAAACAGCTGGTCAGATGTGTGACCAGCTGACCTCCTCTACATCCCCAAGTCTTGTACTTTTTGCACTCTTCCCTGTAGTGCGTTTGAGGTCTGGTGAAAAAGGCAAACTGCAAGAACCTTTCATTTTTTCCTTTTTTCTTTGCCAGGTTGATGTTTTGATAGGGAAACTGTGCACCTTTAGCAATTAAGTTCAGATTACCTTAAACTGAGGTAGCCTTCAGATTTGTTTTGTGGCTGCGTGACTATTTGAAACCATTGTGATAGTGTTACAGAATGCTTTTGTTTAAAGGAACATCCTTACTCAGTGCTGCCTTTTGGCAAGACCTGTCTCTGCTGGGCAAAAACTTCAACCCTCAACCAAAAGGCCTCTGGTTAATACTGTGGTAATTCAGAGCAGTCCCCGTTTTGCATTTGACATGTGAGTAGCCTGTAAGGCACCCAGTAGAAACACAGATTTTTGTTTACCATCAATTATTAGGTGGCTGACATTTCATTTGCGCTTCTGTCTTTAAAGAGTGGTTTGTTGAAAGATTGGATGTTTGGATTGGGCTTTGAACCAGAACATGCACAGTTAAGATTTTGTTAGGATTTTTAATTTCACATCTTTTAAAGCTAATATTGATCAGCTTTCCTTGGACTCATAACACATGTAGAGATACGGAAGTAACAAACTCGATAAACCTACCAATAAAATTGGCTTGGAATATTTCTTTCCTAGTGTTTGCCTCGTAATAATGAAAAAAATAGTGTTCATTTGTTCTAACCAAGTGAAGTCAGAGGTTGGAAGGTACAGATAGAAAGCTCTTCAGAAGCTGGTTATCTAAACGAGTGAGTGAGGGAGGGTAAGGGAAGGCAACAAATGCAAATTGAGTGACTTGATCTAGGTCATGCAGTTTTTTAGGTGCAGGGAAAGAAGGGACCTCCTGGGTGTTTCAGACCTCTTTGATGTGCAGGTGTCACATCCACCTGGCCCCACATTCCTGTTTTATGTCTTAATCCACTCTTTTCTGGGTAACTGGCTATTGAAAGAAGCAGCCGCGCTTGCTGCCCAAAAGCAGAGGCCAAAGACTGATCAGGGAGTAGAGTATGAGCTCCTCTTAATGGGGCTAATTGGTCTGGGTATTGCTGCTATCAGCATTAAGTAGTCCGTGTAGAGCTTTTCATTTGCAAGTGTTTTTGAAAGCTTAAAAGTGGGAGTAAAAAAAAAAAAAAAGTAGTATGCCTTTTTCAAACCCCGTAATACATTTCCATGTCTGGCAGAAGCCTTTAACCACACCTGCTAGGACTGTCACCCTTGGCAACATTCACACAGTTGGCTGGAAATACAGGGAGGGTACAGGTGATTTTGCTGATGTATCAGGGAGACCAGAGTTAATTCTGCCAAACATTCTTTGTAATACAGGATGTGTTGTGAAGTGTTGTTTAAAAACTCATGGAAATCCTGTATTAATAACACAGTCACATGGATTGATGTATTATTTATTCAGATGCTGAACAGCTTACCCTTCCTTCCACTCATCCAGGTTGGAGGGAGCTCCACTCAGTACATTGCCTTAGAAACAGCAAATCTCTATCCCCTTTACAGTGATTGTTGGTCCACTAGCAGGTTTTGGTGCCAAATTCCCTTTGACTTCGGTGGGAGTTTGGTGTCTGAATAAATCAGTGGACCAGATCCCCATTATGTTACTTTGGCTGTGAGAAAGAAGCTAAACATCGATTGTAGACAGAGAATGTTAAGGGAGTGGTTTCACAGAGGAGAACCTCACCTTTGGTCATAGATAATGGTCTGCAGCACTGCTGTCCTCTCCCCTCCCCTCATCCTTGCCTTGTGCCACTGTGAACCCATCCCCTCACGTCTGCCAGTGCAGCTGTTTTTGCATGGCTCCTCTCTGGGTGGGAGTGCAAAGTGAACCCAGGCTCAGAAGCAGACAGAGGTGGTGGTTTGTTTTTTGCCAAGTTATTTCTAAGCTGGTTGAGTTCCTTTATCACAGTCACAGAGCAGCCACATCTGCATTTGTGCTGACAGAGCTAAGGGAACAGTGTGTACTGGGACTGCCACCAAGAATTTGTCTCGTGAGCTGCAGCCCGTGCCAGGAGGGAAGGGGTTGCCAACATAGAAACTAGCACCTGGTGTAATGAGGCAACCATAAGGAGCCTTAGCATAAACAGAGACTAAATCCATAGGTACCACAACAAAAACATACCAACAAGGGACATGCTTCCAATAAGCAGTTTAGATTTCCTTGTTCTTTTTTTTTTTTCTTTTTTTTTCTTTTTCCCTTTTCTTTTTGAATTAATGCACAGAGAGGGCTAAAAAAGAGGGAACTTCACTGTAGTGCCAAGTGAAGGAAACAGGAACTCCTGCTGTTGAGACAGTTCTTGTTTCTCTAGTCCCTTGGGAATAGCTGACGTTGGCTGGGAGAATGCAAAACTTGTTAGGAAAGGAGGAGGACCCAGGAGGGTGGCAGTGGCTGTGGGCTGCTGCAACACTGCTCTCATAAAGAGCATATTGCCTGCTTTATTTTCATGCCTCTTCCTGGCATTACAAAAGCACGTTAAAAATTTTACAGAGGAGGGGAAAAAGGGAGAAAAAGGGAAAGGGCCTGAGTATGCTGGCCTAGGGCTCTGCAGTCCTGTTTGTTCTCTGATACTCTTCCAGCTCTGATTTCCTGTCCATGGCGAGCTGCAGCTCCTGCTTGATGATTTGGATCTGCTTCTCCAGCTCTGTGAGCTCTTGCGTCACCGAGGTCCTGGCCATGCTGAGGGTGTCCGCTTTCCCGTTGGTCGTTAAAGAAGCTGGCGTCTCTCTCCTCACCTGTGGCAGGGGGATGTCTTGGTGCTGTCGGATCGCCACCTCATTTTGCCCCTCGTTGGTGCAGACGTATTTTTTCCGGTGACAGTTGCCCGTGTTGGCTGTATTCCACACAGCGTGCTGGCTGTTCCCTACGTGGGACCTGAACAGAGGTGTGAGAGTTAACACAAAGTCATAGCCTTCTCTTGTGAGGATGCAACCCCTCCCTGGGAGCCATCCTACTGGAAAAAATACGCTGCTGCTGTTATCAATTACATTTAAATATTATTCCTTTATCTTTGGAATTATTTTTCCTCAGAAGTACAAATTATAAACACAGATGGCCAAATGTCTGTGGTAAACCATAGCAAAGAATCAAACAGAATCCTAAAATTCAAGTTCCCTACATTATTATTTTTTTTTAGTTATTGAATTGCAGTCCTCTCTACTCCAGCTCAGGAATATTTAAGTCCGCTTCCAAAGCTTTCTGAAAGCCTTTGTGGCTGCAACATCTAACAGCTCTTTACAGCATTAGTCCTCTGGGGAAATGGACACGATGACATGGTTTATCCAAACCTTGCAGTGTAGAGCATGAGCTTCCCAACAGACATCAGTGTCATTATCGCTAACCTGCCATTTCAGATGCATTTTTTATTTCACAGTTTAGAGCACAGCTCTTTGATAAAGCTTTCGTGACTGCCACAGCTTGTACTGCTTGTGGCTCAGGTGATCTGGGGGGGTTGAATGTAACAGAGGCCCAAGTCCGCAGTTAACACTTGTGTCTCATCAAGTAAGTGAAATCCGATAGAGTTCAGCTACTGATGTTGAGAAGTTTTCCTAGTATGGAGTTTAAAGAGTTTTGGAAAGTTAAGACCTGAAAAAAAACAGTGGAGCTTCCTCCCTGTGGAAAATAGCTGTACCATAATACAAACTCTTTCCACCTCTTTTCTATATCTTGGTGCTTTTAGTAATTCCACATTCCTGAGCAGGAATAAAATAAAGTGCAGTAATATAATTGATTTGAGATCCCTGGGTCCTATGTTGCTGCATTATTATTCATTACAAGCTGGGCACCGTGTTACTAGGTGTCTTGAGTTAAATTCACCACAATTCTGTGCAAATGGCAGCTTAGACCACGTGAAGAGCAAAGGCTGTAGGTGGGCATGCAGAAACACACACACGAGCTGGGCGTTGCACAAGCAGGATTTTTTGGCAGCAGCACATCTTCACTCTGAATCATTAACGAATATTTGTGTACTTCTTTTTCTAAGTATAAGGATTGTGACCATTCCTTGTGTTATGAAGTTTTTGCACTGCTCAGTATCTGTCAAATAATTCAGCCAGTGCTTTTTTTTTTTTTTAATTATTGTCAGAGATGCAGAGTGCCCCCACTTGGAGGACTCCTTTGCCCTTGGACTGTATTAGGACCTGAGGCTGGTGTGAGTGTGAATGCTACTGTCACTGCAAGGGCAATGTCGGAGGAGGAAATGTTTTGCAGCAGGAGGCACTTGTTACTGCCATTTAGAGATCAAAAGCAAGGAGTTGCTGTGGCAATGAGGTGCTACAGTGAGGATTTATTGGGGCAATAAGATGAAGGAATGAACAGAGGAAATTAGTTGCATGCATTTTTATGCACTCATTTATATATAGGCAGTCTAGAAGCCTATAAGTGTTTATTTCTTATATTTGCTGACAGTGGTGCAGGGCTAGCAAACAGAGCAAGACATTCATTTACATGTTCTGGCTACACTGAAGTTACACACAGTTTCAGTCATGCCAAATATACAGCAGCAGCCAGGAAGATGTTTCTTTTCTACATTCTATGTCTCTACTCATTTTCTACTCGAGTATAAAAGCTGCTGCCTGCATCAATAGTTTTAAGTTACTGAGCAAGTGTTTAGTTTTAAGAGAATGCCTTGTGTTCCCAAGGGTCATAGATAAGTCAAGCTGTTTGCTCTTCAGAGCACAAGTCAAGTTTGTTGCCTACTTTTGTCTCCAACAAGAGACAAAGATTTTTGAAAGGACTGCATTTTCCTTTTTTCAGCTTAGTTCTTATTCTGAAAAATAAGAAAGCTGAAAAAAAAAAACAACAAACATGCACCACCTGATCAGTTATTCACTGCAAAGCTGTCTCACAGGGCCCTACACATCTGCCAGTTCATTAATATATGAGTAAAAACAAGGCAGCAAACTTTAAAATCTGCAATGCCTGTGTTTAAAATGGAGTGCTTTATTTAGCTGTAAGGGAAATCATGAAAGAACAAGATTTCTGGGTTTAATGCTTTCTATTGTAAACAGCTCATTTCTGCTTCCCTCTCTTGTCATTTCTATTGTTTCTTTCTTTTTTTTTTTTTCTTCCTGTTCTGTTATCTTTGGGGTGTATTAGACCCATAGGTAGATTCCCAGACACACTGCACTTCATTTAAAAGGACTTTCTGTACTTTGTTTTTTAAGGCAGGCAAAAATTCCTACCTCTTTTCTACTCGTTTTTTCTTAGGCTGGCATTTGTCTTCAATAAATGAACTGTTCAGAGCACGATGTAATCTCTAGAGGGAAAAGAAGAAAGTAAATTACTAAAAGCAAGATTAAAAATAGCTCCATAAATACATAAACAATTTGGGCTTTGTGTGATGGACTTGAGTATAAATTATTTTGCTTGTTCAAGGATACAAGCAACGTCTGTGCTTTGTCATTACAACAAATGTATGTTCCCATACTTTCCTGAAGAAGGGCAATCTGAAAGGTAGAAAGGTAGTTTGCTAGCAATCCTTGTTTTTTCAAATTGCACAGAAGAAAGGTGGATCTTAGCAAACTACATTATTTTCTAAAAAATCTCTTTCACTATACTGCTTGAAAGCAGTAGAAGCTTTTATTATTATTACTTTTTTTCTTTTTTTTTCTTTTTGCTGCGAAGTAACCTCTTCCTTTAGTGCAAACTTGCAGAGCAATTTTCTTCTATTTTTTCCTTAGAGTAATGGAGGAAATTACCCAGCACTTCGTGGATGCATCAAAAAGGTTAGGAGCCCATTATGATAAGGTAAAATCTTTGGGCTGTCCAGGCCAAATTAATAACACTGTTGGTATCCAAAAGAGTGGTATGGTTAAAAGTACAAATGGAAAGGCTCCTTCTGTAGACTTTCAGTTGTGAACATTTCCTAGATTCATAGAATGGCTTTTGGAACAGACCTCAGAGATCATCCAGCTCCAACCCCCCTGCCAGGGGAAGGGATGCCACCCACTGGACCAGATTTGCTCAGGGCCCCGTCCAACCTGGTCTTGAAAACCTCCAGACCAGGTTTAGAAATTTAGAGGAGTTAGAAGCTAAAGGAGTGAAACTCATGATATATCATTCAGGGTTTTGAGGTCTTGATTTTTTTTTCCCTTTCTTTTCTTTCTTTCTTTCTTTCTTTCTTCTTCTTCTTATTTTGAATTAGAATTACATGGAAATATGCTTAAAGAAAATTTCCTCTTTCCTAGAAGGAGAATAAAGAAACATTTTCTGTGTGACTTACAGAACCAGGAAATTCACATATTATTGCTAGAGTCAAGAAAGAAAGATTGAACACTTCTAAATCTGAACATAAATAAATATAAAGTAAATATTTGAAAGTATTTTCTTTGTGCTTTTGATTTTATTTTTAAGACTTTTCAAATTTCACTAGCTGCTGTCACACTCCAAATGCCACTTGGTGGTGCTCTTCTTGCAGCCTTTTTTTCGTTACTCTTGTCCAGGCTTTCCTAATCACCCTGACATTACTTTCATAGGGTTACTACTGAATACATACCTGACTTGTATGGAGCCAGTACTTCATCTTGGATTTCTTCTTGATCCGTGGTAGAACCAATCTGTACACAATGTGTTCCCCAATGGTAGTGAGAATGGACAAGACAAACCCAATGCACAACATCACAAAGAGCCCAGAAAAATGCTTGATGCCCATTTGTAGTGTCTGTGAATAAAATCAAAAGAGAAAGTTAATGAAGGAGACTGTTAGTTTATTTCAATAGATGTTTCTGTTGCATCATTTGGAAATGTGGTCTGACATGGCAGTGAAGTATTGCAGAATAGTCTGGATCTTGGTCACCACAAAACCTTTCTGTGCTGTGTGGCCACTGGAGAGCGTGGTGATCAGGCAGAGCAAAAGACCTGTAATGGGAGTGAGATTCAGGCATAGACCAGGATTTTTTTTTTTTTTTTTGTGCTATTTCCCTAATGAGATGAAGTGCTGAGCACTTGAGAATCCAGTACTTGGGGTATCTTTGCATTTGCATTTGTAAAAGCACATACTGCTTGACAGAATACACTCAATGAACTGTAGAGCGAATCTTTCATCAGCAGTGAGCTAAGACTGTTCATATTTTCTGAGAACTGATCATTAACTTTCTCTTTTTGTGCTTTACCCTTGATGGAAGGTCATGGAGAAAACGTTTTGAAGTAGTAGCACAAACACGGCATCTCTCTGCTCCCTACGTTAACACGACTAAAACTGTGTTTTTTTAGGAATCATCACCACCGTTATGAAAAATGAACACTCACCTTGGCTTCCCCTGACCCACTCCTTTCATGTAGTTTAGGAGCTATTTATTATTTTGAATCTCTTATTGGCATTAATCATGTCTGAAGACTGAAGAACCATGTACAGCAGCAGTCTATACCACAAAAACTTGCTCTTCAATTCATAGGTCAGGCGTGCCTGTTATGTAAAGTCTTAGTACCCTTATTGTCATGCCCCTGTAACTCAGTTATGAATTCATCAACAACTAAAAACTCTTCCTAATAATTACTGCCCACAGACTTCTTGGGATATATTTCCAAGAATACAGATTTTACCCCTGCCTTTCTATTAAAGAATATTACTCACCATGACATTAGAAAATTGCTTGGGTAGGGTTACGTGTCAGGAGACACCATCTGGGATGCTAACACCATGAATAATTGACCTTTGTGTGCCTTGAGCTTGTTGTTTTTGTCATGAGAGTGCTCTGTTATGACTATAGCTGTGCAACCCACAAAAGAAACCAGATCTAGCTGACAGTTAGATAAATCACATTTTTGGATAGATCTTATTATGAGGTCATTTTAAGCCAGAATTCATTTGTGATGAGTCTACTGAAGTTGAAGACTCTGAAGTCTCTTTATATACTTTTACTGGGTTACTGATAATATTTCCCTCTCGGTTTCTTTATTTGGTTTCTTCTCTTTAGAACACAATGATACGAGACAGCATATCACAGGTTTCTAAGAACAAAGCTTCAGCAGTCAAGCAGAGTTTCTACTTTTTTTTTTTTTTTTTAAACGTAGAAACGGCAATAAAATGTCATTCTGAGGATCCTCTGCAACCTTCTTGCCCCAGGCAGAATTCTTGAAAAGAGAATTCTTTTACTAATGAATCAACGCTTCAAGGGCTGTAATGGGGGTGTAAAAACAGTTTTTAAAGAAAACTACTGCAGCCAGGAAAGGAAAGGAAAGAACAAAAATACAAGATAATGACTTTGGGGTAGAAGAGTGTCAGAATCTTGAAACAAGGTTTTGCTCACGTTGACAGTTCATCAGTTCAACCTAAACAAAACTCCCTCTCAGCACTGGAATTTCTTATTGGCAAGAATCTGTTGTCCCATAGGTTGTCCTTCTTGTGAGGGGAACAGGAGGGGTTACAAAAATCACAGGTTGTAATACTCTAAACCACTGAAAAAACAAATTCTTTGTTTGAGCTCTGTGTTACTGACCTGCTTTTGTTTGTTTGTTTGCTTTTAATTAGCAGTAAAACACAATTTTAGCCTACATAGCATAAAAGCAGATCGAGGCCCTGCATCCAATCTTTTTCTCAGCCTGTAGACCTGAATATTGCCCATCTCTGAATTCAGCATAACAAAGTACTTATGAGAAGCCAAAGCAGTGCTATCTGTGCTAGCTGAATAGGACACTCACTCTTGTTAATCCTTCACAGAGCATTAACAAGTTCAAGCATCACTTGCTTCCCAAAATGAGAAGTTCAAGGACCGATATGAAACAACATACTTAGAGTTGCAGACTTAACAGTAACTACAAGAATAAATTGAATGAGAAATAGAAAAATAATTGATAAGGAATGGACTTGCTCAGTCATCTGAAGAACACACCTATATATATGCTCCCAGGCTGCTGCTGTTTGGTGTCACACAGAGGTGTCTACAGAAGGACACTGAGCTTGCCATAGATTTCCCTGGGGACAGGGAACTGTGAATCAGCTGGGCAAAGGTCCTTTTCCTTAACTACATGGGAAGTAACAAAGAAGTCCCCAAAAGCATGGGAGATCAGTAAAGAGGCTGATCTGCCAGTGTTAGGTTGCTGTATGCCAGGGAGCATTTGTATTGCTCTGAGAATAGAGACTAGGTTTAATGGAATATTATAAAACTCTAGCAATTCAAACAGAAAAAAAAGGAAAAGAAAGACAAAAAGATAAAGGATACACAGTGGCAGTTGCACTGGGGATTCCTGCACACCTGAGATGTCTCCTCCAGCCTGAGGCTGGTGATTGATGCCATTCTAGTGCTGGCTGCAGAAAGAACACTTGGCCAGCTCCTCGCATGAAAAATAACTCCCTTGTCTTCAGTAAAGTTGTGCTGATTTATGCTGATGAGAATCTGGCTCACTGTCCTGTCAGCTCTGCAGAATAGTTTTCTACCTTCCCTGGAAACAGGTGAAAGGAATTCCAGCAGTGGCATCCCAGATATGTTTTTCACTTGTAATGGATAGCTTTTGAAATTGTCCCGAACAAGACATCTTTCACTGGGAAAGGCTGTGCCAAAACAAAGCTTCCATAGTATTTCTTCTAGCAATAAAGAAGATAATGCATTGCAAGAGCTACCTGATAAAGGCTACAGATTAAAGGAAAATCTTGAGAATAAATTGCATGGCAAAGAGGTAGAGGAGAAGTAATTAGCTCAGTGTGTGTTACAGTGTATGGAGTTGTTATCTGAAGTAAAGTCAGCAGATTTACATACCCTTGTAAGAAGGCAGATTATCAGCTGTTCATAATTACTCGAGACACATACACATTAAATAATAAAAGCAAGCATCTGATAGAGGCACCTCTCATTTTCATAGTATCATGATGATCAGTATCACAGCAGCAAACTCCAATCCTTATTTTGTCATCTGTCTATGCATCTGTAGGTGTGTATATAGGCTATATTGTGAAAGAGCAGCAATAGACTATATTCTCTGTACACCCAGTGCTTTCCTGGCTGCTGAAGTGATGTGGGCCAGGTTTGTATGCTAGTCCTTTGCTGACAATATAAAAGCAACAGATGACTTCTTTAGTGCAATATCTTGTCCTTATTAAGGAATAAAAGCTCACAGTCTGGTGAGCTTCTATTAACCCAAGATAGAGTTCTTGCTCCAAATTTGTAATCATAAATTCAGGAGGTAGCTCCCTGCATTTTAGAAGCAACTCAGTTTTATCCATGTGGTGGTTCTGAAGCAATAAGCAACCACGGTCAATCCTTGGATGATTACAGCTGATAGGGTGGCAAGGACACAGTGGCAACAGCCTCTGAGTCATTTGCCGCTTACAAATGGGCAAATTGGCAATTTGTGAAAACTAACAAATACAAGAGCAGACATGGAGGTATCTGCCTTTTTATATACCCTTGGAGAGACATTTCTGATTTAACAACCCTTATCTCCAATTGCTGCCTAAACATTTCCTGCTGTCTGTTCCATCCAGAGTTACGTGCTTTTTCTTTGGGCACTTAAGAGATGCAGGTGAAGGTGGAGGATGCAGAGAAGACTTTGTGTTCTGTTTGAAGGGGAGAGCAGAGACAAAAACAGCACTCCGTATTTAATTACTGGATTTCGAGTGCAAAAATCCTGCTTTACTCTGTGCTTTGAGACACTGCAAATAACTTACTCTCCCTCCTTGTACTGAGAGCTGTGAATAGGCCATCGAATACATTTGTGGTCCAGCTTTGACTAATCAGAAGCCTCTAAAGATTTCTGTGGATTCATTTCAGGTTGGCAGCACCACACAGCTATTAATGCTGTACACTGCTGAACTCAATCTCTAAGGAGGGTTGTCATGTGTGTATTAGCTATAATAATAAAATAAGCAACCTTTTTTGATAGCATTTTCCCCACAAGGATTTTAAAAAGCATTACCGAGATCAGGAAGTTAAATTTTGCAGCACCTCTGTGAAGAAGGAATTATTTCCAGCTTTACTAGGGATAAATGGATATGAAAGGCAGATTTTTAAAGCCATTTGGGTATCTCAGTAGATTTTCAAAATCCTGCTGACACTGATGCATGTATTTAGGTAACTAAGCAGTATTAAAAGCAGTCCCTGTCCCCAGATTGAAGCATTTCTTGTAGCTGCAGACAGACTGGCTTTTATTTATTTATTTATTCTTTCTTATGGCTTTGTGTGCTCTCAAAGAAATGGCAGCACTGAAGTAATATGTATTTAATTTCTTTAGGGAGATTATCCTTGGCAAAGACCGGTGACTATGGCTTTAGGATTTCAAGTGCAAAATTTTGAGCTACTGTAAATCATTTTGTCTCACATTAACAAGACAAGTTCCTTTCCCTTCTTGTGAAGAGTTTTGCACAGGACTGGAAAAAACACCCTCTTTTGTAATAAATCTTTTTTGTAAGGCTCATCCATTATCTAAGCCCTGTCTGCAGCAGGAAGAACAACACACATACCATTGGAATTAGGTGGTGAGTTGTTATTTTTCTGTGATATTACAGGCTGGTGAATTGCAAATAATAGTTTAGTCCCCTCAGATAGAGAACTATTTTTTGTTTCTCAGTTTGGACAGGTGAATCTAAACCTGGTATTCATTCTCCAGGATACTCAAAAAGTGCTTCTCCAGACTATGCTGTCCGAATCCAGACTCACATATCCCTTTCTTAACGACTATGGTGGAAAGTATTTTTCCTCATAGAGCAAGTGATGCCCCTCAAGTGGAAGGTGCCACTGCATCTTCCTGCATTGTGACAACCCCCTTGCAATGCAAGGGTTGTCACAGGGTAGTGCTTCCCCTGTGGAGGTGTCTGTGTGGCCTTCCCTTGACACCCGCAGTGCTCCAGAGACAAGCAGCCAAACCACAGCTTCACGATGATGCGTAGAAACCCAACTGTTGAGTTGTCACGTTACTGGTATAACAAAAATTGAAAGTAACTGTTGACCCTTAAGGAAACTAGTCAAAAATAAGAGCACAAAGGCATTTTGCCAGATGATAACTGTGTAAAATTATTTCAGGATGAACGGCATGGTACTGAGCAAGGTACTATCTGATTGTGCATCTCCATGTGATACTAAGGCCAAAGATCCCCCATGTAGGCACAAGCCACAGAAGGCAAAGTTTGGCCAAGTTTCCTCACACACTCCAGAGAAGAGCCATGGGTGGATTCCACCACCAATGAGAGAAGACAGGATGAAAGGACCTTGCCTTCACTGCACTCCTGGTCTGGATCAGACAGGAACTCATGGTGAATGGCAGATCCCCACCACCAGCATGTGGCATGCACAACAATGTGGCTTCCCCAGTGGGAAGCAGTGGGTCTGCTGTAACAGCTGAGTCTGTGCCAGCATCACCTGTGTGTTTGCATATATTGCTGTTGTACATGTCAGGTTAGATACTGTTTGTGTATTACTATGAAGTATCAGCAAGTTGTTTAATTTTACTGCCGTGTATCAATATAGAAAAGTGTAACTTTTTACTCCTTGAATTGGTTGCTATCTAACTGAACTGCCAGTTCTGTATGTACAGCTAGCCCTTTACAAGGGGTGTCAAACCCCAGGATTACAAAGGGCCCTTCTCTCATACTGCGGTGAGAAACCTCTCTGTGCTGGCTCATCACCTAAACACTCTACCCTGATCATTACTGCTTGGCCTAACAGCAAAGACCGCTGCTCAGTGATAGGCAGCTTGTCCATTCTTGTTATCCATCCTGCCTGCAGTCATAGTGTCCCTAGCTGTTCTGCTACCATGAGGGGGAAGTTGCAAAGCTACCAATTCGCTCTATTTTGGTTTGCAAAAATGCTGCAGGAAGAAGGAATTTGCAGTCTCTCCTAAGCTTGGGTGGAGCTCATGTGCTGGATGGGAAAGTCCTCGAAGTTTGGTTCCCGCTGACATGGTGATACTGGGAATAACAGTGGAGTGAGGCAGATCTAAGTGTGTTACTGTTCGCAAACTGTGAATGCAGCAGAATGATTAGGTGATTCATCCAGATGTAACATGCAGGTATAGCTCTGCCAGCTCCACTTCCCTTCTGAACTATGCTTTGCCCTAAGCAGAGAGACACAAAGAATCCGATTGAGACTAGGGTATGACAATTCTAAATCAAGAGCATTCAAGCTAGCAATCAGTGAGAACAGTCACCACTACCAACAATTACTTGTAGTGGAGAGGGCAATTCACTGTAGAAATTCATTCAAGTTGTGTTAGCTGCATTGCCTGTGAAAGAATACAGACCCAAATATAGAAATTGGAATAAGGCTTTCATGATTAGAGGCAGGTCTCTACGTCCCATTTTCCTCACACCGCCTTAACCTATATGGTGCTAGTAAGGCATTGCAGGTCTTCCAGGTTAGTTCTCATGTCTGAATGAATCTGAGCTGTATCAATTCTAGCTGTCTGGATGCCTGAAAACTTAAGAATTTTTCCTTTTCTCACTATGAGAAAAGAATATACACAGGTGGGCTTCTTCACTATATGTTTGTTTAAGAAGTCAAAAGCAACATAATGGTGAGCTGGATGAGCTGCTTCAGAGATTCCCAATAACTTTAGGGATTGCAGAAAACACTGGAATCTTTCAGTATAAATGAAAGGGGGATTTTATGCTTATAGCCTACTGGGCGATAACAAGCTTGTCCTTATTGATGAGGCAACAGACTCAGTTTTAATTCTAGTGCCTGGCAACAGGGGAGCTGTAGATCAGCATTTCCCAGGTGCAAGTATTTGTCTGGATCTATGTATAACAAGGGAGGGGAAGACCAAGGAAAGAAAGTTAAATATCCAGTGGCAGCAGTACATTTGCAATGGAGGAGGCTGGAGTTTGAATCGGCATGTGAGATTTTGTAGGTATGTAGAAGGCAAGAGAACGGGAAAAGACACGGGCTTGTGAGCATTCTCTTAATGGCTGCTGTGCGACTGCTCAGACATCGCCGATGTGATATTAAGCATTGTTATGCCCTTGACACGTTTAATTGAAACTTCAGACAGCACCTTTTAGGGGATGCTATGCTTAGGCTTCTGGGTATCAGTATGACATATTAACATAAGTGGCACTGACAATGATAAAGCTACCTTTTCATGTGATTAAATCCTGTGAGCCACAGAGGAAACTGGTTTTCATGAGGCTTCTGATTACAGCTTCACATTTAATGCAAGGTCACTTTTAATTCAAAAGAAACGGTGCTGTCCCTTGCTATGACTGCGGATTGTTTCAAAAGATACTTTTTAGGCAATTTTTTAACCTTTTTTCCCAGTTTTAAAATGCAAATACTTAATAAAAGGATTTAAATGTTTCACTGGGGAATTACTAACAGGGTAAGTTTGTCTCTGCTATAAGGAAGTTTTAAGTTTTAAAACAGTCGGGATAGTTAATACTGTTATGATCTGGTAATTTTCATGAGATTTAATTCAAAAGATTATGTTAAAGTGTAGAGTGACAAAGGGTCATTGAGTGAAGTGCTTGTCAGGAATGGATCTGTGAGCTACATTTAAAAGAATGCTCCCCCTGTACCTTTTTTGTTAGATGATAGTTTAATCTTCAGATCATCCAGATCAAAAATAGCAGTGAATACATTTTTATTTAGCTGTGCTTTCTTATGTTGAAGCAATCACAAAAATTTAAATACGTTGAATAAAAATAAATTGGATTTTCTTATACAAATGCCCACTGTTATAATTTATTTTATTTCATATTGACATAATCTTAATGAAAAAGTTAAAAACGTAATGGAAGGAGCAGAAATACCCCCAAAATCAATGTATTAAAGCAGTCAAAGTTTTTCTTCATCTGAGGTCTAGAAAATAGAAAATGCTAATTTTCTAGCAATATGGTCAGCAATGAGAGGTTGCAGAGAAGAGGTTCAGGTGCCTACTAAAGATCAGGAATCAGAGCTCTGGGAAACTGGGCTTCTCCTTCAGGGGAGAACAGCCACGCTACCACTTCCTTAGGGAATAGGGAGGGTTGGGTTGATGTTTGGCTGAACCTGCTCTGAAGAGAAGACAACACACTCTCAGCTGCGTGTTTTGTACCAGTGAGAACACCTAACTGATGTGTTTTGGAACACCTTGAGTTAAAAATCTGCAGGCATGCTAGATCTTTTGATTCCTCAGTACTTTATCTTTTTTCACTTGACAGTCTTGAGAACTTGAGAAAAACTGCTATTCCGATAAGAGCAGTCTTTTTTTTCTCATAAATAACGCCTATATCTTCAGCTGCCACGAGCTGGCATAACTCCTCTGATTTAATACCAGGCCATAAATCCATGAGGATTTGCCTCCATTTCCTGTAACTGTATTTATACTTGAGACCTGCTGCTCATCAGTTCTTAGCAGGGTATCTTAGAGGGCTGTTCCTAGGCTGCAGTCCTGTCTTTGGTGCAGACACCTGTGACCCATGTTAGGAAGCGGTCAGGGTTACATTACTAATTTGGGATGTATTAAATTCCTGCAGTCTCTGTTTCTTTTGCTTTTGTCACTCTTTGTGTGGGCTACTTCAGCAATCACTCCTGTGAGTTCAGAGTCCTTGGCTGCTTCTGTAGCTGGTGATACACGTAATGGAGTGGAATCAGACAGCTTTGTTGTGCAGTGGGCAGATCACTTTTTTTAATGCACCATTACATACCCTGTTTGTCTCCATAAGTGCTCTCTGGTTGCATGCACTGCAAGCCTAACTTAGCAGCACTGTCTTGCTGATGTTTTTCTTGCACTCTGAGCTGAACACTGCTGGGTGTAACGACTCCTGCTTCTGGAGCTTAATGCTGCAGCCCATCACTGTCATGTGTCTAAGTCTACTGCACATTGTGTAGGAGGAGCAATGACTGGCAACTTGGGCAAATCCTCAGTACCTTCAGTTATGTGACCAATTGTTCATCACTTACCTCTGTGACAGCAAAGCTTCTTTTCCCACACGGAACCACCTTGTACCATTTGTCATGCAGAACATCCATGAATCCGTGGGACTTGTACTGACTTATCAGTTCGGAGATGTTGGAGGTGAGCGGAGAGTTAGGGGGAAGACCAATACCATATCCTAGAAGGAAAAACAGCACAGTCATGTCTCTTTCTCATTTGCTTCTTACTGAATTATATTGCTTTCTGGTATTGAGTGGCACTGTGGCAGATCAGGTTGGCATTTTATTTGAGGTCTGAACCTCAAATAAACCTCGATGCTGGTTTCCTGTGGATGGAAAAAGCTGAGATGAGGCACTGTTGTACAAAGTAAAGTAGCCTGATGTAAACAGGATTCAGAATGATTAAAGCCACAAAACAGTATGTAAAAATGGAGATTCAAAAATTTAAGATGGCAGTACACATAGATGAATAGACCTGTTGTATATCTAGAAATACAGCCTTTGTCTGCCTTCATCATGGGCTCTTCTGTTTTTGCTGTGTATTTTCTGATGAGAAACTGTGTGCATATAAATGCACATGGAGCACTGCATATTGTTATAACACAGCAATTTAAAACCCAGGGGTTGGACTTCCCATTCATGCAGTTCCGCTCCAGCCATAATTTGATATTCATGTGTTCTTCAGCATGCTTGCAAAGGTCTCAGTCTAAATGCAGGTGGATTCAGGAACTTTAATATGGTCTTTACAGAATCCTGGTTTGGATTTAGAGAAATATAGTTTATGCCTGCAAAACACGCAGTTGCCTGCAGAGGTGTCCTGACAATAACCTGTAGAGATTCCTTTCTAATTCACTGTGGATTTTTTGGTTTGTTTGTTGTTTTTATTTGTTTTCAGTTCAGAATGCCAAATTTCATATTGTCCCGAAGAAGAGGGAAGGGGTAGGGAAAGGGGGAGAGGAAAGGGAAGGGGGAAGGAAAAGAGAAAGGGAAGGGGAAGGGAAAAGAGAAAGGGAAGGGGAAGGGGAAGGATGTACATGACTGGTAAATTTGCTAGCACAGTGCCTTGCCTTTCAGTAATGTAGTGGTATGTGTACTTGCTGCTGATTTTTCTACCTTGTGTCTGTATTTCTACCCGAATGTATCTGCTAACATTGAAGGAATGGTTTCAGAGAAGGCATAGCTGCAATTCATTGTTACCACATTTCCAGCCTATTTAAGTGTTCCAAAATTTGGTGCTATGAAGTCCAGTTCTTTAAAAATGTATAATTGCGGGTTAATTTAGTTTTTCTATGTTGAAATGTTCAGTAATTGACTCAAAGTTGTGGAAGCTGATGGCTTACTTTGTTAGATATGTCCTCTCTGAAAGTGAAGATATATTGAGTTACACATGCATGGTGAAAAAAGCAGCTGCTCACACACACGTCCTACTTCTGTCTAAACAGCTGTCTGCACATCTATCATTCCCAGTAACACCAAAAAAAAAAAAAAAAGAGAAAAAAAAAAAAAGAAAATGTACTTCTTGCAAGTCTCTGGTGCAAACTCAAATGGGGAACACTGACAGAGTGAAAAGAATTCTATAAAATCTCTAGTGCTGGTGACTTTTAGCTGAACTGGTTAAAATGCTCGGCTTCTCCTGGCCTTCATTTTGCTTCATTTTGCCTTCCTAGTCAGATTTGAACATTTCTGAAGGAAACTGTTTTAATGGGAGATGGGAGAGGCCAGTGTGATTGCCCTTAGAGGGGAGGGAAGGAGGAGCTTCAATCATTTTTGTTGCTTATCTATCACAGAAGTGATTCCTGAGGACTAATGGCTGCCCATGCTGGTGGTGGCTTCAGACAAGCCTTGTTTCCAGGCTGCCTTCTGCTGCCTTCTGCTGTGTCTTTGTGAGTACATCAGGACTGCAGGAGTCCACGGACCCGGATAGGCTCTGCTCTTTTGCTGCAATTAGCTACAGATTCAGCAGGGATCCTGCAATGACCTTTAGAAAGGGAACGGTGGAACTGTGGAACGGCATTCTGAATGCACTTCTCTGAATTTTGAACATGTGTAATGAAAGTGAGCCTAGAGAAAGCAAGCCTTATCTCAGGAGCAACTTTATTTCATTGTGAGTAGTGAAAAGGGCTGTGCCTCCTGCTTCTCTGGAGGCAGACCATTTGAGCTCTTTGAATAATTCCTATATAGAGTATAGGAACAGATGGTGCAAATGATCTAAAAGCTTAAAAAAAAAAAAAAAAACAAAAAAAACACACAGGAAAAAAAAGGTGAAACCTCGGTCCTGCTTCATCATCGAGAATTTTACCATAAGCTTCAAGGGGTCTACCTATATAGTTTCACTGAACCACAAAAAAAGGAAGTACAAGAAATAGAGCAGCATGCTGTAAAATGGATTATTACCTTCAATGGCAAAGGGCTTTCCCACAGTTAGAAGCTTGCAGTCGGCATCTATTGATACTTCATAATCTAAGAGTGCTTTATCCATAATGAAGGCATCAAGTTTCTCTGGATCATTCCTGTATTCAACATCAAAGTCAGAAACAGAATCATTTCACAATCTAAGACTCGGTGGTACTCACTGAACATTTATCTATCTAGTTCTCTGGAAGCTTACCAGAGAATGGAAACAGGAATCAGGGACTGCTATTGTCAATTCAAGACTGATTTATATTTGAAGGAGGGAAACGAGCTTGAAAGATACAAACTTCGTGCATCTAGAACAGGGCAGCAGGGCTATGACTTACATTGCTCCCATGAAACACCTTATCTGAAAAATGGAAAACACTACAACAGGTTAGACTTTGACTCAGCTGAAAGGCAGCACACTGCCTTATTGGAAGAAAAGAGCAAAAATTGCTAATATGCTTGTGCTGTCCTGGTTTCTTTGTGATTTTGAAATTTAGGTCATTAGACCAAAATGCAGGAAGATAACTCCATACAAAAGTGTTGTTTCCCTTTCTGAGTATGTGGTAAATTAATTCCCTTCACCAGATCAGCTTTTCTCTGTGTTCAGATTTCATGAACACAGGCAATTAGATTTTACTAACGTATTAACAAATTACGAATAATGAGTGTGAGATTAACGAATCTCACACTTGCACAAGTTGATGATAGAAAGGAACAGTTGCACTGCCTGTTTTCATCTGCCGCAGGGGCTGCACCCTCACCCTTGTCACTTGAAAGGCCTGGATGTTCTCCTGACGTGAAGTTATACCATGTCATTGATTTCAACTGAATGATTCCAATTTAACTCAAACAAAGAACTGCCATGTATATGAATTTTTATTAGAATGGGCTTGGAAAAAATGTGTAAACAGGAAACAACTTCTGGTGAAAATTCCTCAGGCCATCTGCTATGCAACTTTTGTGTGTAAAATGAATGAAGTATTTCAGGCTTGTTATCTCCTCTTCAGTTTCCTATCAGAGTGAATCGATTGTATGACCCCAGATTGTTAGACACAAATGTATTTGAAACATGGGGATATCATGATTCCCTAAAGTAAAATTTGGTGTTTATTACTTTGTACCAGTCTAATGATGCTTTTATTAATTTTAATGACAACTGCTTTAAGGGCTCTCTCTGACAGGCCTTGTCTCTCACTAGCATGGTGAAGATGCTGAGGATCTTCATCCTTGACTTCTGCCTGGAGGGTGAGGATTTTTTTTTTCCTGAATGTTTCTCACTGCCCTCATTAAGGTCTCCATGAACAGAAACCTGCCAGGAGTAACACATTGCCCATGCTTGATGGCACTCTAGCAGTTAATGTAAAGCACAGCTTTCCCTGGAAATGCTTCAGCTGGTTCTGTGTTAGCCTGCCCTCCGAGTATGACTCCATCCAGGTGATTACAAGCTTGCCACACTGCCTTCAATGACTGTTTTATGGGATGAGAGACACTGAAAGTGTGAAGCTCATCACAATCTCACTGCCATGCCAGATCTGCTGTTGCATATAGAGGCTCACTTAAGATATGCTACTCCATCCGGGGTTGCAGGGACATTGTACCGCCGCATGTACTCGTGCATCTCTGGGAAGCTTTGCCTCACGTAGTCTTCTGCACTGCTTTCTCGCACGGTTCCAAAGCGAAACCCTTGGGATGGGTGGTGGAGCTAAGGAGATGAAATTACAGATTAGCAGAGTCACTTGCCTCCTTCACATACAGGATCTTGGTCTTATTTGTGAATGTTTTTCAGAAATTCTCAGCATAGACCTTTATCTTATGTTTTCCTATAGTCAGCTTTCTACATCACAGAAGAGGTATGTAAGGACTTACCAGGTGACTGATTAGCCTGTTTGTGTACTCTCAGGATTTTCTTCATTACATGGAAAACATTTCCTTTGAGACACCAAGAACCCCCAGATCTAGGTGTTTAGTTGTACCATTTGTCCTAAAATGGCGTGTAGTGATAGGACACGGAGTCATGGTTTTAAACTAGAAAAGGGTAAATTTAGATAACAGGAAGAAATTCTTCACTCAGAGGGCGGTGAGGCCCTGGTACAGGCTGCCCAGAGAAGCTGTGGCTGCCCCATCCCTGGAGGTGTTTAAGGCCAGGCTGGATGGGGCTTGGAGAAACCTGGTCTGGTGGGAGGGGTCCCTGCCCATGGAAGGTTGGGGTGGACTAGATGAGCTTTAAGGTCCCTTCCAACACAAACCATTCAGATTCTTTGATTCTATAAAACCAGTCAAATTTTCAGCAAGTATCATGACAAGCTTTTAGGCTTGCTAGGATCCAGTGCCTGAGGTTCTGGATAGGCAGTAGTGTCTGGATGTATTCTGTCAGAATATCTTTACAGGTTCATTAAGGATGACATTTACTCTTCTGCAGAAGGGCAGCACCACCACTTCATTCCTAGAAGCCCAGAAATCATGTTACAGACTGCTGCTGCCTTTGCTGTCTTTCACCGCAGTGAAACTAAACACTGAATTGTTGTGGACACAAAAATGTCTCCCGTGGCTGACAGGAGGATGAATACCGTCAGCAAAGCCCAGGGTCTGTGTTTGATTACCCACCTATACACATACAATTTTTGTACCAGACAAACATGCAATTGTGTGTCCTTTCCTTTTCAAAACCTGCTTCCTGGGTCCACCTCCTGTATCTGTATTACAGTCCTGAGTAGTTTGTCCGATCAGAAATTTCACAGACTGGTGTTTCCACAGTATCATGCTTGTCTTGGGAATACTTAACACTTCACGGGGAAATTCTCAAAGTGCAGCAGCTCAGGCAGTGCCCTCTAGTTTTGCTGAGCACTTCCTTGAGAGGACTGAGCGTTGCCAAGACCATGTTAATTGGAAAGCCTTCAGCAGTGTACCAGCCTCAGAGCACAGGAAGCCAAATAAAGTTAAGGCAGACACACTCTGTTTCCCTGGAAGCTGAAGGTCTCCACAACAGTTTGCAAAGACGATCCCAGCATGGCCATGTTCTGCTTTGCAAAGAGCACGCAGAGAGGTGTTCTGCCAGTCCATCTGGTTCCCTGCATTATCATCTATGCAAAGCAGAGCGCACAGCAACACAAAGCTGTACAAAAAGACCTTCCCCCCACTTTTTTTCAATGACCCCACAGATAAAAGAATATTCATAGAACATAAAGATAACAAATGTAGGATGTAAATTCATGATCTTCTAGTTCAGTCTGAGAAGGAATAGAGAAAGGTCTTTTGAATGGTATTTTGGTATCCTGGAACCAATGAGTATACTTTATTCCTGGTAAATTTATCTGGAAAGTGGGCAGCTGCTTTTCACATTGTGCTCTGCTGACCTGGTTCTTGTGCTGCAATCCAGAAATAAGACCTGGAGGTAAATGCTTTTGTGTGGGCATGGAGGGAGCCTTAGCATGTTTTTCTCAGGTATCCTGGTCTGGATGACTACAGGATGCACAATGCAGGGCGTATATCCATCAGCAGCTGGCCATAGTGCGTGCTATGCCAGAAGGACCGTGGGCGCAGAGGGAAATGTTCTTGCCTGGAAGTGTGGAAACAGCATTGAAGTGCCAGAAGACATAAATAACAGAGAGTGGTGCTGTGACAATACATCATGGAGCCTTCCAGAACAATGTCAATCCAAACTAGGTCTAGTCTCCAGACATGGATGATGACCTACTTAAAGAAGAAGAGGCTCCGTGTACATGGAGTACATGGAGAAGGCTCCATGTACTCTACAACCAAAGCTAGTCACCACAATACGTGTTCATTCTTCAGGTTTTATTTCTTGGCCATTTCAGTGAAGAGACCAGAAACTTCTCTGGGTCTCAACACTGAACCACACTGCTACCTTTTGAGTCAGCTTAGGTGCTTGTTGTGGCATCTATGGTCCACCTAGTGATGCCAATTGCAGTGCCACACCTGCTCTGCAGATAAAGACTGCTGATAGAAGATGAAGTCTAACTGAGACTGTCACCAAAGCAACAGATCTAGATAGATTTTTAAGCCTCCATGAAAAAGGCAAGTACAAAGGAAAGAGTTAAGTCCATCTCTGCGCTGGTGCGGCCTCACCTTGAGTACTGTGTGCAGTTCTGGGCACCACAGTATAAAAAGGACATGAAACTGTTGGAGAGTGTCCAGAGGAGGGCTATGAAGATGGTGAAAGGCCTGGAAGGGAAGACGTACGAGGAACGGCTGAGGGCACTGGGCCTGTTCAGCCTGGAGAAGAGGAGGCTGAGGGGAGACCTCATCGCAGTCTACAACTTCCTCGTAAGGGGGTGTCGAGAGGCAGGAGACCTTTTCTCCATTAACACCAGTGACAGGACCCGCGGGAACGGGGTTAAGCTGAGGCAGGGGAAGTTTAGGCTTGACATCAGGAGGGGGTTCTTCACAGAGAGAGTGGTTGCACACTGGAACAGGCTCCCCAGGGAAGTGGTCACTGCACCGAGCCTGACTGAATTTAAGAAGAGATTGGACTGTGCACTTAGTCACATGGTCTGAACTTTTGGGTAGACCTGTGCGGTGTCAAGAGTTGGACTTGATGATCCTTAAGGGTCCCTTCCAACTCAGGATATTCTGTGATTCTGTGATTCTGTGATCTCCATTCAATTTTCTGTCCCAAAAGCCTTATTGAGGACTATTCATGCTTTGCTTTGTGTTGGGCACATTGTCAAATTTCACCACAAATGATGACAACAGTGGAATATGTGTTAGATCAAAGGTCCATCTGGCTTAATATCCTGTCTCTAGCAGCACCATATGCCTTGTGGGATGTCTTGGAAAGACTGTGTAGGGAAGTTATGTAGTGATCCTTTGCATCCTATGCTCTTCCTGCTTCCGGTAATTTGTGTTTTTCTTAAGCATAATTATGTGTCTGCAGTTCTATATTTGATGACTCTTGACTCTTTTCTTGAAGGATAAATCTTAATAACGTTCTAATCCTGTATATCTGTTGTGACTTCTGCTTTCTTCTTACTGCTGCTTATTCACATGAGGAAAAGGCTTACTTGCAGCCATACTGAACAGCGGATTAACGACACAAAATGCTGCCAAAAGCAGATACTGGACTACCTGCACTGCCTTCCCTGCCTAATCCACTAAGATTCCTAAGGGTTACTTGCTTCAAGACAAGATAAAAACTTCAGGATGGAAACAAGACTTCAGTTTTCACTGTTGTGTCACTGTTGCTTTCTTACTTTCTGTAGTCCTCTCTGGGAGAGATTCTGTGAAAAGGTGGAAACCACAAATATCTTTATGTTGACAGTACAGGTAAATGTCAGTCTTTGTGTGAGTTTTGCCTTATTAATTGCCTCTTTCCTGTTCATCATGTGCTGCTTCTTTTGTGTTTCTTAGATCTTAAGAATTCTGTATTGAAAAGAGTTTTGCCAAAAATAAGTCACACAATCCTAATGCTTAGGACTTCAGAGAAATCCTTGAAAACATTAACTCTAAAATAACAGCATTTTAAGAACCACAATTTGAAGATTCAGGAACTTATTTACTTTTTAAACTGGTGATTTGGTGGAGGCAGTTACTTATTTCTGGTATCAGTAATAGCAAATATAAAAGCTGTCTCATGGAGAAGAGACAGCCATTCAAATTACAGATATTTTTAATATGTGGAGACTGCACTTCTGTCTATATGCTTTTGCGTTTTTTCGTTAAAAACTTAGTCAGTATGAAAGGTGAATAACTATTACAAAGAAGGTAACGGGCACGAGGAACTGCTAACAAATTTTGCATCCACAGAGTAGCTGGAGATTTGCTGGTGATGCAAGTATGATTAAAATAAACAAACACAAAGGCTGCAAATCCATCTCCAGGTGGTGGCAAGAGCCATCCTGGCTCTCATTTTAAATAACCTTTCAAGGTGCCTCCAAAATCATGTATCTAATGCTGTAAAAAATCAAAAGAACAGGGTTTGTTCTAGCCTAGAGAGGAGCTTTCAGCCTTTTTGGGAGACAAGTTGGTCCCGATGTGACAATGCATTGAAAAAGTTATAGAGGTTATATAGGTACAGGTGATCTCTCTCTCTTTATTCATCTTTTTAACTGCCAGACCTCCCTTCTGAAGGCCTGGGAGAAAAGGAAATCACTCATTTTCTAAAAGGGTCATTGCTCCTAACTGCAAAAGGTCCTCAGCCAGAAGGCTGACTCTGTGCACTTCTAAGCAGCCTCTCCAACACAGTGCACGGGAATTGAGCATTGCTGCAGTGCATGGGGCTCATTGCTGTTTAACCAGGCATTTGAGTATTAGCCAGCGAGGCCACCGCAGCACACCACTCAGCAAAGTACAGTGCTGAGCTATGGACTGGGAGAAGCAGGAGGGCACCACTGGGAGCTGCCGGAGGACAGAGCAGAGCCCAGGCGTGCTCACCCCCTGGAAGGACCTGGGTGCATGCATCATGGTTGAAAACTGAGGTGGCCAGTTTGTAGCCTTTCAGGTGTTACCCCGATTGTTTTTTAAAACCGTCTCCCCTGTCTACTGTGAGATAGCTGGTGCACATGAAGTTATGATGCACGTGGAGGCCTCCCGTTGGGTTAGCATGTGGGGCCAGCTCAAGAAAGAAGAGATGGATGTAGTGCCAGACGGGACTGATCACTTATCTTCTTCAGTCAGCACTCTGACTTCACATATGCAGAGCTGTGAAATGCTAAGACTAAAGGATCTTGTGGCACAGGTCTGCGAGTGGTTCAGGAAGATAACCAATCTTCTCTGAAGAAAGAAATCGTGGGAGGCCTACAACATGCTCCTGGGAAGAGCGGGGCAAAGATGCAGAAGAAAAGCTAAAGACCTCTGGAAAGTAAGTATGCTTTCTGTAATTAGGGTACCAAGGCTGTCCCTGTGGTATCTGAGGACATATCTAAAGTGGGATGAATATGCTGGTGTTCCTAAGGGCAAGTCTCCTGTGTAAGAAAACGTGGTATCCAGGGTAGGAGCAGTGGTTCAAGGTGCTGAGAAGGTGAAGTGTTGGTTGAATCACTTGAGCACTGAGGCTCAGGTCACTCAGAGGTTAAGGAAACTCCAGAGCTCTGCAGAACACCCATCCTCTCTGAAAGCGCCAGGAAAAGCTTCGGGACTTCTCTGAGTCTTCTGTACTTTGTATAGCATTGTGCTACTAGACAAACAATGTTTGGGAAACAAATTTGCTGAAAGCAAATACTGCAGACACCATTTCCATTGGCATGCCACCTTACTTCTGGATCTTCTTGGTTTCTGTCTTCTGTTGTTAAAACATCTGCTGAGTGGGAAGTGGAGAGCTAGTGTTTTATTTGGGAGGAAGATGTTGAGAAGAATTGGGTATGTGCATACATCTATGCCTTGGGGTGCCAATTATGCATGAAAATACCAATGTGATAAAACCACAGGAGCAGAAACAGAAAAATAAAATCCTAAATGTCAGGGATTTGAATTACTTGGCACATTCCAGTTTATGTAATACAGTGCCACTGCATTCAGTACCGTCAGCTAGGCTGAGATCACCTAGACTCAGACCTGAAAATACTTAGGCACAGAAATGTCCTGTGCAAGTTGGGATTTAAAGCTGAAAATGCATAAGATGCTACTAGGAGTTAACCTCCAAAGTTGGTTGTTGTGTTTGGGGATCTTTCTGGCAGATTCTGGCTTCTGAATGAACTTTCAGAACTTTCACTGCTGAGAAACTAGGTTTGTCTCAAAGACTTTTCCCCCTTGGTGCTCTGGTTGCTGTCTCTACTATCATTCTGAGGTTTGCATCGCATTTGGTTGTCATGTATTCCTGCAGTGTGTAGGAAACCTAGGTGTTCAGAATATAAATACAGTGAAAAGATGATCTCAGTTCCAAAAAGACTGGCAGTAGAATAGGGGCAGTGAAACTACTCAGTGAGAAGAACAATTTTTTCTTGTAGAAGTTCTCTGTCACGTCTTCATGGTCCTCCTGAGTAAATAGCTCTCTGCATTTCTATGTGAATAAGGAGAAGTTGAACAGGGAGTGACTAGCTGATCGCAATGCATCCACTGTATTTATGGAAACTTTCACAGAAGCCTATCACCGAGGCAGGAGATACCGGGCTGCGTGTCCAGAGTACTTAATGAATGAAGCATTGTGGGGTCTCAAAATGACAGGAGTTATGCTGAAGCATGAACTGGCCTGGTGGACTTGCTGAAGTGAGGTTTGGCTTTGCTTCCTTCTGATCCTGTGGAGTTTGAGCTTGCAGGGAATGCTGAAGAGATAAGGAAGTTATAAGCAGAGAAACTGTAAGGAAGTGGAATTATGACTATTTTCTATAAGCAGATAAATCAACCTACCCATAAATGATTGAATTCTAGGCAATTTTTCCCCAGTACTTGACTGATGGGGTGCAGTAACTGTCTCAATGAATTTGATTCAAGACCATTTTGTGCACACTGATAGCTGGTTTAAGAAAGACTGGTCCTGGGACTGTTTCTAATCAGCATCTCAAATCATGATCATGACTTCACCATTCATTCAGCTAGCCTCTCCTTTCCAAAACTCACCTCCACAGAAGGGGCAACCCAGTATGCAGTGAGTTGCAGTGGCAGTGATTGCACGCTGCAGTGGTGGATGCAGAGGTAACACGGATTCAGCTTTTACCACAACCCACGATACTGTGTTTTAATTTTAATAGGGTATAGAAAGGGTGAACAAGTCTGAAAACACTTCCCTAAGTTTTACAAAAACCTTAGAGGAAAAAATATTCTGAAAAGGTTTCATTAGTTCTGCCCCGTGCTATTATTGGTTACCTGGTGTAATACTGAGTGTAGTGTTTAATGGTCACCCCACATATAAGCAAGCAGGCTGCTGGAGCCAGCACGATCTCTGCCAGGCAACTGCTGCAGACTCTGGAAGAAATGTTCAGTTTTGGTTGTTAACTGCTGGAGTGTGGTGGCATTAAGTGGTCTGCTCTGCTGCGAAGGGCTGACATGCTTTTAGAGTCTGTTTTGCAACGAGCCTTTATGAATCAGTAGCTTTTTATTTTGCCTTCCTTAACCTAAACTTTTAAGTGGTCGCCTACCTGCTAATAGATTTCTCATGGCCCACTGATAGAGGAAATTCAATTGCTAATACCAAGCAAAGTTTCAGGGTAAAAAGAACAAAACAAACAAAATTAAAAACAAAGTAGAACTATGTTCATGGGCTTTTCCCAACTTATCTGCAAGAATTTTTGAAAGCTAAACTCTTGTGAATATTTATGGGGTGCAGAGAAGGATGAAAGAAAAGAAAATTATTCATAGTGAAGCAGATGAATTTCAAATTTTAGCAGATGAAAATTCACAGCTGAACTTCTGGAAGTGAAAGCTTTGTTCAAAAGCTGTCCCATGTGTTCAGGCTTGGGATGTGGAGATGTTCCCAGGGACTCCAGGAGATGGTGCATGCAGAATACATCTGAAAGCTCGCTTTCCTTTCTCTATTGCAAGAAGTGTCAGTGGAGCTGATTATTGGCTTGCCAGGATAATGTCAGATTTTGTTAAAATCCTGTCACTTAGAATCCAACTCAGCTAGGTCATTAGTTGGCATAAATCTTTACAGCTGCATTGAAGTCAATGAGCAGTTTCAATCTGGGAACCAATGCACAGTCCAGTACTGAGAGTTTATTCTTCTGTATTTCAACCTAAGTGTGTATGAAAAAAATCCAAGATCTCTGTTTAAAAATACAAAGCTTCTTTACTGATACTCCTTGTGTGAGTGCTAAGAATTAATTAAAAACTGCTTTGCTCCTCTGTGTGCCACAGAAGCTGCATTGCTAAGGGGTGAAACTGGGCACTCTGGTCTGCAAAGGTATTAATTTCCAAGAATTGTTTTGCTGATTGAGATGCTGGGCAGTGTCTTAGTCCAATAAGATTTGTAAGAACAGAACGGTGGTGAATATAAACTGCAGGGTGTGCTTATCTCTGTTTTTAATAGCACTTTTTTTCTGGACAGAGGGATCCTTCAGCTGGGATTTATTCTAGGAGAGTTGAGAACTGCAAGATAGTATGTGTAATAGTTACAGACAAAATTGATAGACTAAAGGGAAATACAGGGATGTAATTCCCAACAGACTATAGATCACTGGTTCCAGATGTACTTCAGCAGCACAAAGCAGCCATAGAAATGCTCCAGACTGTCACTTCATACGCTGTTCTTCCACCTCCCACCTGTTTATTAACCGCAGGGTTAATGCTGCTTTAAGGTGAAGTCCTTTCCAAATCAGAAGGGAAAGAGAGCTGCTTGGCTGTATATGTGTTTGGTATCAAAGATGCATGGGAGTTTTCTGGTTAAATAGTCCCTCTTGGCCTTCCATCCTGGGTTTCAGGTTTGCTAATGAAAAACTGCCAAAGAGCTCTCTAGTATCAGCCAAGGTCTGGAAGGGGACACCTAATATTACAGCAGCATATCATGGAGGTAGCTTCCTCACCCCCAAGCTTCAAAACAAATGTATTTCAAATCATTTTTCTTACAAAATCCTTCTGCTGCAGCTGTTGCTGGTCGATCAGGGCCATCCTGCCAGTCCTCCTGCCTGCTGGCACTTGTCCCCCAGGTGCCAGAGCATGAACGCTGTCCTCTACAGATGCACTGCCTAAACTTGGAGGGTAGGGGTTGTGCTCTGTAGCTTCTGGGAAAGGAACAGGCAGCAGTTTCATGTTGCAAATGGGTCACTAGTTACAAGAAATTAACGTGATTAGCACTTCGCCTGTAGGGACACCAGAGCTTTCCAATCACTGACTGTGGAACTGTCTACCAGCACAACTCTGATTTCTCAAAAATGTTATCTGCTATCTTTTTTCTAAAGCATCAAATGACAGTAAATCAGAGGGAGTCCTTAGTTATCAGTAGATCCATTGTTGAAACTAAACGTTTTGGGCTTTTGTTTTTCTTCTTGGAATCAATTTTGAACAATAAAGCATGTGTGAAGCACAAAGACTAAAAGAAAAATTATGGGGTCATTTAGATGCCTTGGCCTCTTGAAAGGCCTCAGTGAAATATGGACAACACTACTTGACTTTACCTGGTATTCAGTCAAATCTCATTGTATTCAGTGAGAACTATGATTCTTTCCGGGGGGCTTGACCTCTTGGCATCCCTGAAATCCAGCAGTGCTGGTGCTGACTGAGGACTTCTATCATTAGGAACTGCTGGTACCCAGGTGTGTTTTTATAGATCACAATGGCCATGAACACTAATAAATTTCCTTCATGCTGCTAAGTCAGCTGTACAATGATCCTCCATCTGCCAGGAGATAAGATCAACCTTATGTGTCTTCTCTGTCCTCTGTTCTTTGCCAATTACTTCAGCAGCACCTTCTCCTCATCTTCATCTGCTTGCTTTATTTCTTGCAGAGGTCTCAGCCTCGTCTACGATGCAGCTGCTTTTTCCAGTGATGGGCTCGCTTTCATTGATTTTTGATGACATGACATACAGGTACATTGCAGCTTGAGAGTAAGAAACTGATGTGAAGATGGCTGGAAAAATCCTAGAAGACATTAATTTCTTCTGGTGCTGAAAGATCAACCTTCATGATGTTCTTCAAGAGAAATGAAGACAGCAGGACTTCCTCTCTTCCATCCTGTTGCCTATCTGCTTTGGATCAAACAGCAAGGTGAGGTAAGGAGTACTCAAGACAGTGGGTGACAGAACAAAGAACAAATCACTCTATGTAGAGGAAGACCTGGAGCAGCAGGGGATAATAGACAAAGATACCACAAGGATGATTGTTGGTAAAAAGGCACAAAAAATAGGTTTTGAAGAGAAAGGAGACTTGATTTGGAGAATGGGGCAGTGCACTGTCTGATATGTTGGATATCAACATGGAAAAAAATCCAAACCATCCAGATTCTGAACCTTCAAAGCCATAACTTTAGGAGAAATCTTTAACAAGGTGATAGGGAAGCTAAACAAGTTAACTTTTCACCACCATAAACTGCACAGGGGAGATAAAGAAGCCAAGATTTGACCTCCATACATTGCAGGCATGCCCTTCATGCACATATGAGATTAGTCTGCAATGTCTGTTCTTCATTCCGACTCTTCAGTTTCATACTTAATTTCTCTTTCATTTGATATTTTTTTCATTTTGTCTGGTCTCCATGACATAAAAAGTCCTCCTGAGTTCAAATCCTTCACTGACTTATTAATACTCAGAAAGGCACCACACACTAATTAGCAGGCTGTGGTGCTGTCAGTCATGACCTTCCCGTGTCCAGTAACTTCCCGCACAGAAATTTATGCTCTCTAGACATTGCAGCCAACTTCTTGTAACTCTGAAAATAAATGAATCATGCAGTCCTGGACAGATAAAAAACCCCATGGGAGCAATAAGATTTCTGTTAACTCCTCTGAGGTTGTTGATTGTTTTTTGTCATACAATTTAATGCATTTAATGCATATTTAAATAGTTGCTGTTTCATTATATATTTAATATATAGCAGTATAAGTAGCACTCCTGATAATGATTCCTCTTAGGCTGATGCAGTGAAAGACCACAGCAGAATTTAAGTGCATTTGCGTTGGTGTAATTCTTACAAGACTTCTTTTTTTCGGGAAGAAAATTTATCAATAAACACATAACAGTTATGACCTCGCTCTAAAGCTTGTTGGACTCAGAGGAAAATCTCATTAAATGCAATATTGTTTGGCTCATGCCTCTAACTGTGAAAAAGGCCTATAAAGTGGCTGAAGCTTTCCTTTTCTGTGGTTTGATATTGCTAAATCTCATCTGCAGTTACTCACCAGTTGGTATTTCTGGATTGTTTTAACACTACATGTAACAATGAGTTTTCAGCTGATACAATCATAACCATAAAGCTTCTGAATTAACTTAGATTTTCATAAATCAAGATGTGAGACTTTGCACCCTCGCATTTTACATTTTAAATTTAGAAATGAAAAGCTAGGTGATTGTAAACATTGAATTCCTGAATAACAATATCTCAGTAATCTTGTTTGGATTATTCAAAGTGCTTAGTCTTGTAATAAACAGATGGACAGATCATAAAAGCAGGTGTTCTGGTGGCACGGCAGTGGATTGAAGATTGCTGGGAGAGAGCATCAGATATTTCTGAGGATTAATTCCAAAGCACGCCAAGGTGTCTGGAAGGACATGCCAGATGGGGCTTGTCAGAGTGATTGTGGGTGTCCAGCGTATTCCTTGGGGACTCTATATCATTTGCGAGATATGCTCCATCGTCATTGTGCATGAAGCAGAGAAGCAGACAATTTCAGGGTCTGGGTGATCTCATCCCAAAGCGTCTTCAACAGAGGACTCAGCCAGATGTGCCTGCCTCTCCCAACTAATCGTGGAAGCATACTAGACTAAGTAAATCACCCGCACTGTCTCCACTGTGGACATGTGAAATTAGGTGAGATAACACAAGAAAATTAACTGATGGTGGGATTCACAGGCAAGCACAGCACTTTTTTGCTAAATGAGTCTCTATAGGCATGATATTTAATATCAAATTACAACGTGGAGAGTAACTTTGCCATTGTAATAGTGTTTGGAAGACAAAGTTATCCGGACAGATCAAAATATAGCCATGCTAAATTAACAGACATAGATGCTAAAGCGAATCCTCAGTTTGGCAAAGAAGAGCTTACAGCTGATACATCTGTGACAATGGTAGGGTAACGCCTGAAAAGCTTGTTACATGGTGGAAGGCATGGCACCTTTATTAGCAGAAAGAGAGGCCAGGTGATGGATCACCTCCTGGAAAGTCTGTCCAGCCCTTCAGCTTCTGCTGCTGTATGCTTTCTTGTTGGCATGTTTGAAATGAGTCTTTGGTCCTCTGGGCTTCCACAGTCATTCTGCCTCAAGTTATCTGGACAACTCAATATGCTCCTGACTTTTACTGTGCATTTCCAACATAGGATCTTGCATTAGAAGCCTGCAAGCAAAGTCCCTGCTTCAAAACTTGCTACTGACAACCCCTGCTCCCTGGGGAGAGCCTATACACCAGAACTTCATTTGGGGATTTGACAGTGAGGAGTCATACTGGATCCAGGCCTTATTCTAAAGAGTTGCCGGGCAAAGAAAGGCGCTGTGACTGCCTATGTACTTACAGAAAATCTCTTTTCCCTGCCCGTGGCACCGAGACCCAGATCACGCACACGCAGATGGTATTCCTTTATGGAAACCATTCCAGGAACTAAAATGTAAAATATCTGGGCTTGTCACAAGACTGAATAAATGACACAACAGCCATAAGAATACATGATTAAGAAGCAGCCTGGCAGCAAATTCTTTTTTTTCTACCCAGAGCCCCTTGCTTATCACTGTGCCCCTTCTCTGCTCCACCCGTGCCTGCCGGCTGCATACTCAGCATGCTGCTGTTGGTCTGTAATGCAGTCACAGAAGAACGAATGCCTGTCAGCAAGGGAACAGACAACAGCCAGACTCATCTGTCCCCCTCTGCATACTTCGGTGCTGCTCCAGCAGCAGTCAGTTTTAATGTGTTACCTTCTGCAACCCGGTCTTGCCGCTGTGGAAATGTGCACTGGCACCAGCGAAGGATAAAAACATTGGGCAGTGGGTGGCTTCTTCAGCTGAGACTGATCACAACGTCAAGGGCCTAAGGAGCTATGAAATAAACAAGGTGGTAAGCAGATGGGGGAGATGTCAGGAATTGTGCCAGTTGCCTTCCAGGCCGTGACAGGTAGGCAGGACAAATGACCAGACCAGCTCAAAGGCAGCCTGTTGGTTTGCGTGCTTGTAGGCTGAAAAACAGAGCTTGTACAGAAGTTGAGTTTACACAACAGATGCAGTCTGCCAAGCAGTCTGAAGAAGAGGAATGCCATATTTTTTTGTGTGCATCCAACGATGTGACATTAGAAGAACAATTGAAATAAGCACCTGGGATTCGGATGAGAGAAGGGATGAAAGCAGTATAAAATGATCCAAATAAAATGCTTTTCTCTACCTTCTATATGCAAGCAAGCTTTTGAATTTATTTGCCACATGGCGTTGAAGGTGGTCTGCTGCTTCAGGTGGAGGATCAAGGCACTGCAGCAACTTTCACCCAGATAAACAGCACGTTCAGCCTTGCAGCTGTCTTCTTCTGCTCAAACAGCAGCCTGAAAATGTATTCAAGTGAACGTTTCTACCCCAAAACACGTCTGCTGGTTTGCACTGGGAAGAGATGATGGTCTAAATTGTGTAAGATTTGCAGGCCTGGTTGAGAGATCTGTAAGATCTCTGTTGACTTCATTTTCTGTTATTTCTAATGAAGAGGTTGTACCTTTGAGGCTCCAGCAGCACAGAAGGACCATGTCTCCTTTGCACAGCTATACCGAGCACTTGCTAAACACTGTACTGCTCGGTCCAATTAAACATCACTGCTGTAATCTGTGTTTTTCTAGAAAGACAGATGTTGTTTATTTTTAAGCAGAAAAGAAAGAGTATACATACTCCTGGAAATATTGACTTTAGATATCAGGTTTCTCATCTTGACAAAGACTTTCAGTTTTTCCCAACTTGCCTTCTCTTCTGACTGCTTTCAGTCTCAGATGGGATTTTTTGTTTGTGGCTGCCAGCTTAAAGAAATTGTATGTTTTACATCAACTCAAGAAGGTTGCTCATCTATTTTGGGCTTTGTTTTTTAAATACTTTTCAAAAGCACAGTACAAAGGCATACCTATATAGAGAGCAGTATGAGAATGTTTAAAAGCACATTGATATTAAAAAGATTATTTTTGCATCTTGTTGCCATCTTTTTCAAAAAAAAAAAAAAAAAGAGGCAAGCAGATCTGAAAAAGGGAAAAATATTCAAATCACGTAAAAATTATTTTAAGGAACTAGAACTAACTAAACTCGTGGGTGTACTTCTAAAACTGCTGTGCTGCAAACATCTCCTAAGCCTAAGCTTTACACATCAGAGAGCACTTTGCAAAGGTACAGCCCAGGCTTTGTGTGAGAAGAGGTTAAAACAGTGCATTTACTATTATAACTGCTCTTACACACTAAGACTTCAGAGGCAAATGCGTGAATGAAATACCTGGAACTATTTTGCAGTTCATGTCACATCAGGTGATCTTGTCCCATAAAATCTACTTGTTTTATTCCTACATTGGTAACTATTCAGACGCTGAGCTTTGTTTCATGAAGCAGAGAAATGGCTGTCTTGAGAAGGCTGATAATGCCACTGATTTACTGGGATCACTGAGGTGATTAACCCCAAACCATCAGTCAATGTTGTTTTTATTCAGGCCTAGGACCCATGTTTTCAGTTCCCAGTATGCTTCAATACTCTGTGCCCAATTTTGTAACCTGATGGAGAAGTTTTACCATGCAGCTTTAAAATAATTTCATCTTCTTAAAATTGCAGAAATTTCCCAATATCTCTCTTAGGAACTCTATGTGTAGTCACAATAATGATGCAGAAAAATAGGATGTAATCTGATGTGATTTGATTTGATGAAGGTAATGCTCATGCAAAGAGCAGGACTAACCTAATTTTCAAGTCCATGTTATGGCTTATACAACAATGACTGAAAGGCTCTCATTTACTCACTCAGAATGCTCTGAATAAAACATATACATGATTTCAGCAGTTTTGAGGCTTAGTGAACTTATGGATGTAGAATATATAACATTTTTCTGGGAGGAAAAAGGGGGATTATTAATAGAAACTTTGTTTAAGTCATAGATCAGAGGGCCTTAGGCCAACCACAGAAAACTCTGTTTTGTTTAAAATATTACTGAAAGAAAGGATCTAGATTATGTTGGAAAAAGTGAGTCAGAATTCGTACTCACAAAATCAAAACTGAATGGTCATCAGACTGAATGCAAAATACCTCTAACATAGAAGAGAGACATATATACCCTTTAATTTCAAAATTTATGAAAGTAAAATAAATGATCAGTTCTTGCATTCTTGAGGTGACTTATTCTAGTGGTACAATGTTGTATTTAGTTCAACTACCTGAGACTAGTGGGAGGTAGTTTCATTGCTATGTACCAGCAGTTAAGTCATGAGTATAAAATTGTGAACAAAACCATGAATCATGCTTTTGCTGGAGAAAGCACCAAACAAACAAGGAAAATTTGCTGTTGTCATCCTGCTCCCTAGACACAATTGAAGAGGATGCCTGCTCTTGTGTCACCTGCAGCCTTGAACTCTCTGCATAAACCCTTCTGCTCTCTTTTATTCATGATCATTACTTTGGGGCAAATAAAATCAGAATAGTCTTTTAAAATTGTTGGACTGGGGAATTTGGCTGAGACTTAAATTCCATCCAAAATTTGCTTCACCCCTCCCCCCCCCTTGGGATTGAGGGAGAGAGCAGGTGTGAACAGTCCTGATTTTGCATTTTTCCTTGCCTTCCCACTATGTTTTTCTGAGCTATTTGCAAGTAAGTTGTCTACTACATAATCCATTCCCTCCAGTGTACATTTCCCAGTATGACATTGCAAATCAAATGTTTGACTACACATGAAGTGAATCCCACTGTTTTGATGCAGAAGGTAGAATTTTTCAAACAATTTCTGTTCTTCTCCATTTCATTTAGCATTCATGGGGAATTTTGCCAGTAATGCCCTTGTAAGTACTGTTAGGACCTCTGAAATACTAACAAAACCCTATCTAGAACACCAGTGGTTTTGTATCCATGCTGTGTGCATGGTTGAATAAATCACCAAAACTGCAGCCAAAGAGACTTTGGAATTGAAATCTAACCCTGAATCTGCATATAGAAGCCACTTATCATCTCTGCAGTGAGTAAAAACAAAATCCTTGACCACCTTCCTTACCACACATCTTTGAAATAAACCCCTACACTTCTGTGGATACTTAAAGATCTCTCAGTGGATGTTTCTACTGAAAAGACATGAGATGATCATTAACTGTAGTGTAACTGCTCTTTTGCAGACAGGTTGCTTTCTGATTTTATTAGAAACCATAAACTGTGCAGCAGTAAGTTTCAACTAGGAAGAAGAAAAGGCTGAGTTAATAACAACAGACATGCTTTACCTTTGGGTCATGTATTCCAGAAAGCTCTTCGTAGATTTTCTCTCCTACCATGACAGCAGCTAGGTTGGCTGTGTATGTGGACAAACAAAACAGACAGAAAATAGCCCATAGATTCATTAAAAATCTTCCAGTCCAGCACTTGGGAGGTTTGATGGCAGCTGTTCTTCCAAACAAGATCGCATAGCAGACATTGAGAGCAGATGAGAAAGAGAAGACTTTGTTCCTGTTCCTTCCCTTGGGGGTCATCCCAAAAGGACTTTTCCACTCATATAAGGTGAGGAATATAGCTGTGATATGCAGTGCAACAAATATCCCCAGCCACATAGTCCAGTGAAGTGGCCACATAAAGGCTCCAATTGGAGCCGCGGTGTCTTTGGTCCTAACCAATATGCCCAAGCTGGTTGAAAAGAAAGGGCTGGTGAAATCAATCACTTGGCTGCGGGCAGTGTTAATGCTAAAGGATGTCACTGCCATATGAGCTGTCCCAGAAAGAAGGTCTCCCACCAGTCCTGTCCAGTGGCCGTTCTTCCAGGCTCCATACTTTCCATCACCAACAATATACAAATCAAAATCAAAGTTCATATCCTCAGCCAGTTTCTCCAGCAGGTCAATGCAGTAGCCATAGCAGCACTTCTTCAGCTCAATGGGAACGGTGTCATTTCCTCCTTGAAGGGTTTCAAACAGGTTATCCAGCACAGCTGAGTCATTGGTCAAAGGATCTAAGCACAGCTGCCCTGCTGGGCAAAGACCTTCATCATCTACATCTCTTGTAAAGACAAATGGATGCTCAATGAGAGTTACCACTCTGAGATGCAACCGGGTGGGGTGTTGCATGTGATTTTTATGTCTCTGTGTTTGTTCTGGCCATATCCCGTAGTCCATGACTATCTTTCCTTCTTGCCAGCTCCCCAGACGAGTCCACATTGGATTCCCAACAGGGTCATGCTGCAGATTCCAGATAAAGAAGTTGTTTTCTGAGCTAACAACAGAGGAGCCTTTCACCTTAATATGGCCACTGAGGCCATCAAATGTTGTGTTGGCTAAAAACCTGTTGGGGGGAGAAAGCAGAGAAATCAGAAGCAGACATCTCAAGCCATATGCAGACACCATGAATTTATGTTTAAAGGACTAGATAAGGAAATCCAGTTGAACACCTAGATAATTCATAGCTTTCCTATGGCACAATGAATAAGCCACTTAATTTATGATTAAAGTAACTGGGAATACTCTATCTCCTGCATATTTTATGTACTGTAAATGGAAACTCTTCAGAAACGATATTCTATTTACCTATTAGAAAAAAATGAGTGACAATTTACTTTTTTTCAGTTATCTTTCCTCCATAAGGAAATGAAACATGGGTTAATTCTCTGCTGAACTCTCCAGATCAGTGTCAGTTTCTTAGACAAAAATATGTACGAAAATGGAAGAATGGAAATGATGAAATGTCCTTCCAAGAAAAATCTTATAATTTCAGTAAGATCTAGTTTATGTAATAGAGGCTACTGAAGTGCTGTCAACAGATTTCAAGCACTCTGAAGTGAACCAATCTGGATTTTAAAATGCAGATTTGGTATTGGTAAGCCGCTTCAGAATGGGGAAAGAGATTCAGTGAAAGAAGATGGCACTAGAACAGGCATATTTAATTCTTTAAAACAATAAAATATCTTCAAAAGCAATGTTCTTACAGGTGAGATTTTGACCTACCTGCTCTCATTAAGTGTGCCAGTTTTGCACTGTGAATTTTGCATTAAGGTTTTTGGACTTTTGCTACCCCAGATACTCAGAGTAAACTTAACTATTTCATTTGTATTGGGCTGGCAATGTTTGCTAGTAGTTGTCACCCCTTTATGTAGAATGCAGCTTCTGCTAACTCATTATACAAGATGCTAAAATGACATGGATAAAAGAGCAGGGAACTGAATGGGAACATGACCAGCTGAACTGCTCTCCTTTAATGAGAAAGCCTCTGTGCATTTCATAGGGGCTGTAGAGGGGCACTACTTAGACTATACAAGTCTTAGTAGAGTGATTCCATTAGAAACAACTGAGTTAAATTGCTGCTAATATGGTGTAAGGTAAGTGAAGCAAATACTTTTTCAGTAAGAAGCATTCAGAAGACAGACTATTTAGCTGTCATAGTAGAATATAACACGTCACATTAGCTCTGGGAATTGGATGAAAGCGAGTATTGAAAGAAGTATAAAGGCTAAAGTTGTCATTCCAGTCTCAATAGACAAGACATAACCTTTAAGTGGTGTTAATTGTTTATCAATAGCTAGAGGGGGAAAAAACCTAACCTGAAATTGATTCGAAAAGGATAAATACGTAGCAACTGTTTGTGCATGCATGCTTCTGACTGGACTGCAGCCTTTGTTTTGATGACTTCTGGTGAATTTTGATGGATTTTCAGCAGTCAAAACTGCATATGAGTTCAGATCATATAATTTTTTTGCCCTCAGCAAAGAGTAAATTTAAGAAACTGAATGATATAGTTTTGAGTGTTAGTTGTGTGAGAACCTTTTAGAGATGGCTCTGAAACTCTTCTTATGCAGCCTATTTTGAGTGTGTTGAGTTTGGAGAAAGATTACACAGCCAACACGGTCAAAAGCTACTGTACATGTGTTACTTGAGTCTGAGAATTATGCCTAAAAATGCATGTAGGTGTTTGTATACAGGACTGATGCATAAATATGAATCACATTTTAAAAATCTTTACCCTTTAGTCTAGTGTTAGCTAAACGACACTGCAACTTCATTAACCAGTGGTCTCTGCCATTGTTTGACTGGTGCTTTCCTCCCAGCCTGCGTTTTGTATTTAACTGTGTTTGTGCATGCTCATGCATGTAAAACATTATCAAGACACCATCTACAGAAGAAGGCAATCCCAAGCACTAAAGAAGGGTTTACGTAGCCATTAACTTTTCTGTTTTCTCTCTCTTTCTCATTCTTTGTGAAAAAAAAATGAGCTATTTCCTCCTAACAAGCCTTACTGGGTTTATATGCTGAGGTCATCACTATGACAATAACTGAATGTGTAGATGTGCCTGTGCATAAAATTATGAAAGAAATAGTGTTGAAAATAGTGCTAGCAATTCACAAAATGCCAAAATTGAGGGAGACAAATTCCCAAGGGGAATAAATTAGCAAAGTTCTGATGGATTTGGGCCCACATTTTCATTGCAGCAGCATAACCTGGATGTTAGAAAGCTGCAGACCTGGTGTTTTGGGAGTAGATGAAGCTATGGAATAATGCCTTAGATTTATTTTCTACAGGTAGGATGAGAACAGTGAAATTTATGCACTGTGTTCTCTGACTTTCAGTGTAGAAATAAGCGTGCCCATGAGAGTAAACCAAGCACTCGGTACCTGTCCTGTAGTTGAATTGTGTTAGAAGCATTTACCTGAGAGATTTAGTAGCATTTAAATGTATGACTTTCCTACCTTATCGAGGTAGTGGCTTACTTTTGCAACTCATTTGCATGTTATATATTTTTGGTAGTGACAGGACATTAATCAAAATAAATGAGGGGAACCATGTGGGAGATACATTTTAACAACACGTTGTTATATATGCGAGTGGCTATGGCTGCTAATCATTTTCATATGCTGTATGCAGTACTACTGAAACTCATGCCAGGGGCTTCATGGAAAAACTCAGTAACTTACAAAATAGGTAAGAGGATGTGACTACATTATTTAGGGCAGCAGTCTCTAGTATGAAAATCTGGGGAGTTGCAAGTGTTGAGTATTACATAGACACATTGGAAATTCCAGAACTGGTCCTTTTCAGTAGGGCTATGGACAGATTTTTAAGGAAAGACGATGTGTACAGGTTTCAAAAGGTGAAGGGACAGATCCTCAATTGATTAATTTCCTTGATGCGTCAGTATCTGTGAGTTGATGATCACACTGGCAGGCTGATTGCTGTCTCAAAGCTTTACTAGCATCTCCTCAGTTTGACCAAGCAGTCTGAAGTGTGCCAGCTGCTCTTTTCACCTTTATTCCTGTTTTTAATGTGCTTTGCTGTAAGAATTGCTCATTACAACTTCAATAGTACTACCACAATCCAGAAGAGACATCTTTGTAGTACTTTTAAGAATGACTTAATTTAACAATTTCATTTTCTCTCAAGCTTGATGGCTTGGCCATTCTATATCTTAGAAAATTTACCAGAAAGTAAGAGTCAGAACAGGCAGGCAAATAACAGGCTGGTGAAATTACCCAAGAAGGCAAATTAAAGATGTAAGTCTAGTTCAAGCTATAAAGACAAGATGAGGCTTTGAAATTTTAGTATCTCATTCTGCCAAAAAGGATGCTCCCATGAGCAGACAGGAATGGATGAAGGAATCAACCTTGTCATGAGAGAAATTAAGGATGGAGATTTACAACAGCACAGTCTTTAACTGTGTGTATCTCCATATCAATACCTATATCAATAAAAACATGTTTTGCCATGGAGCAGATCTTGGCCTCATTCACCATCATTATTCTGCTCTCAGGTGGCATTTAAATGTCTCCAATACCAGAGTACAAGCACAGCATTGGCCACAAAAGCCCAGGTGCCAGGCGGGCCAGCCTGTGGGCCTGATGCTTCTCTGCACGCAGCAGCCATGGTGGTGAAGACCTGTACCTCTGCACCTTCTCCATCCCCACCACCACAGCCCCAAGGCTATGTATTGAAGCATGTGGATCAGCTCAGGAAGAGAAATGCACACGTAAATGCACATGTAAATAAATACTCAGTTATGCACCAGATAAAAATTTTGACTTTTGAGGGGCTCTGATCGCCTAAAAGCAACCGTGAAATTGAGAGGGTTGGTCGCTGTTGAGATGCTCATCAGTGCATCATGACTCAGGAATCACTGTTACACGGGTGAATTAATAGGTATGCTGCTAACTCAAATACATCAGTTCTGGCCATCAGGAATCTGCCTCACTTACAGGCTACAAAAACAGCTGCAGTGCTTCAGGCCAGGGATTTATCTAACCTGTTATTTTGTCTTTAATAGGGTCCACAAGCAGATGCTTAGGGAAAAGCCCGCCAATCATATGACATTTTCTTCTAATGATCTAACACTTTCCAACCATTTTGAGTTCCAGAACCTGCTGCAAGTTGTCTGTGTGGTGTCCCTTCCTCTGTTCTCTCCTCCAGGCATTTTATTCAGTCTTACACTTGAACCCACTTAAGATGCTAGTATTTATTGAAGTTTTGCCAGAAACCTTACAGGTGTACTGGCTGTACTGTACTGTACCACTGTACTGTGGTATGAATTGCTGCTTTTGATTTGTTTTGAACCTTTCTGACTTCATCTTCACATACTGCCCTTGCTTCTTTTACGCAAAAAGACAATGAACCATTTATCTCTGTCTAGTACCTCCACTCCATTAGTGATTTTGTAGACCTCTATCACTAACCCCATAAGCTGTCCCTTCTCCCAGCCTATTCAGTTATTCCTTGTAAGGACAGATTTCTTCCTACCCTCTGACCCTTTTTTCTTTTCCACAATATCTTTACTGAGATGAAGGGACTTGAAATTTCATAGATGTGAAATTGCATTTTGTCTCCCAAAATAACACAAGAGTTACAGTAGTCAGTGTCCATGTGGTAGGTAACAGTTTTTTGAATAAACAATGATGTAGAAATACCATGCAGGAATACATAACAGAGCTTTGATCTTGCTTTTCTTTCTCTTTGTCTCTTCCTTAATACTCAAAATGTCTGTCCTACTACCACTTCTACCTCAAACATTTGGTATGTCAAGAAGCCAGTTTGTGGGTTTTAGTTTTCAGGAAATTAGGTATGATCTAGTTAAAACAGATAGAATGATGATGCAGAATTAGTATCACAAGTTGGTGGATATATTACAAAGATGTGCAATATTACTCTCAAGACTTATTTCACTATTCAGAATTATTTTTTTTTGTCCCTTATGTTATGGATGAGGGCTGACTAAGGAACTGTTAACATCTCAAGTGGTTGTGTTTTGAGCAGTGCTGTTAACACTTCATCGTGAAGACACATCTCAGATAGCATTTCAAAAAAAAAAGTTGCAAAAATAACAAAAGCTTCAAGAATTCTTATCCTAACCCCATCTATTAAAATCTGTAGACTGAAAACCAGGTGTAATGGTGGAAAAATATGCAACAGTCACTGGATGTAAAACAGGTGATGAATTCACATACTTAGCAAGGACTGTTCTGTTTGTTTTTAAAAGGAACCATGCATTTTTCCTTACGTTCAAATCCAAAATATTTGTAGACATGAATCCCCAGGTGGATTTGGAAATAACTTCAGTGCACTGATGCGCAGTAGTCTACAGGACTAGTTTTACAAGCTGAATGAGAAGCCTCCTGTACCAAGCAACAGAGGGTTTGGTCTGCATCAGTGTCCTATGACATGGTCAAGGGTGTTTTGTTGTTGTTGTTTGTTTTGTTTTGTTTCTTTCACATGGAAGCATACTACCAAGTGCCTGAAAGCAAACATATGCTTCTATATTCTGTGATTACTTTGGTAGCCCAAATATTCTTACTGTGTTTTGTATTCTCTCAGGTATCTCAAAACCTGAGGGAATTTGACAATAGTCCTGACTTGCCCCTCACATAGGCATAATTACAAGATACTTTTGGAGTTTAGTCTGTAACCTATCCTACAATTACTATGCTATCTCTACTGCCACGGAACAGGGTTTTCATCCACAACTAGCTTCATCTCCTCTGTGGCTAAGTTTAAGTTTATTTCTCCAGCAGTAATGAAGTAGGAAGAAAAACTGAAACAAATGTGCATATTAGGGAGGGTAGCATTATGGCCAAGACATGGAGAATGGTGGGAAGAGGAGAGAAAATTAAGATTTTATTTTATACCGCAAATGCTAGCTATAAAAAGAAAAAAAAGAAAAGAAAAGAAAAGAAAAACTTACTTTGATAAGTACTGCCCTGAAGTGATATTTTTTTCATCTGTGTCCATGCAATTCATTGTACTTGGAATAAGAGCTAGTTCAGGCTGAATCATGGTGGCTGCTGCTACAGCTCTTGCTACCAGCTCCATTGCATCCTGGACGTAATGCTCAAAGACTGATTGTGTTGTCTTGCCATGAGCAATGAGACCAAGTGGCAAACCTTCTGTCCTCAGTTCTTCTACATTCTGTGAATCCCCAATAATCCAGTGAAGTTCTGGAGGCATCACACCAAACTGGGTAGTTATTTCAAAAATTCTCCTTGTTTTTTCCATGTCGCATCCAAACATCACCATAGTAGACGTTGTTTCTTTAATGCTCTCCAGATAAAACTGTAGGTAGTTCAGAAGGTCACTGGCTGAAGTGAGATTTGCTGTGATGTTTATAATGGATCCCAGGTGGAACTTGGAGCTCTGTTGTGTGAGGAAGAGAAAATCTGTGATGTTCCACTCCTCCTGGCATACCATCAAGCTGAAATTGTACCAGTTGTTCATTGCAAGGATTGAGAAAGTGACATCAGCATCAGAACTCAGTGAGTTTTCTAAACTCATTTGCAGGTGAAGGGGATTCTGTAGTCAAAAATATGAAAGATACTGATTAGAAATATGCTGGAACCAAAGTTAATGTGTTTTCTTTACTTTTATATGAAGATCACATATTCATTCATGTTGTTCAAAGTAATCACCTGTTGATCAAGGTAATGGTGTCAGAAACACGGAAACTTAGACCAGCCCAAGCTTAAATGGTCTTCATGGATTCCTTGGCTTCCTGAAGTTTAAGTCAACTTCAGTAACCACCAAAGAGTAAGTTTCCCATAATTTCATAGAATCATTCAGGTTGGAAAAGACCTCTGAGACCATCTAGTCTAACCTTTAGGTTAGTACTAAAGTTCATCACTAAACCATGCTAATAAGTTCTAAGTCTACACGTTTCTTGAAGACCTCCAGGGAAGGTGATTCAACTGTTTCCCGAGACAGACCATTCCAATGCCATGCAATCCTTTCAGTAAATAAATTTCTCCTAATATCCAACCTAGAATTTGTATTTCTTCCAATCAATAATTTGCATGTCTTTAAATACATTTGTACTTTTGGATTTCTTGGCATTCTCAGTTGATGAATTCCATAGTCTCCTGACTGTACATATGAGAAGGTATGCCCTTATTGTTTGCATTCAGACATGGTGTTAATATTTTAATTTAATGGATGTTGCCAAGTGCTTTGTTAAAAAGTTGCACTGGGTCTGGCTGGGATGGAGTTAACTTAAAGACAGATGGAGTTAAGTAAAAATAAAGAAAAACTCTGTTCTTTTAGTTATCTCTTTCTTATTTTTGTTATTTGGGGACTTTTTCAACACAGACATGTGAGTAAGCTAATTAAACAGATCATAGCCTACAATCAATGCACATCATGTACTACCAATAAAACATGAGAAGATTGATTCTTTGGTAAAGGACACGTTATTGAATGCACAAGAGGCTAAGACATTCAGGCTCCATGATTTCTGAGCTGGAAAATATTAGATAAATAAACCTTCCATACCATTTTTTTTCTGTATTGTTGATAATACCACAGTACTTAGCCACTTACTTTTCCCAACATCATTGCTTTTAGCTGTATTTCTTCCACGAAAAGAGAAGAGCAAAAGGACGTGAGGTTCATCCATGAACACTTTTCCCCTTACTCTTACTCTTCCCCTTTCCAGAACCCCAAAATAAAGTTAAATTTTACCTGAAGATTTAATAAGCAAGAATAAATGAAGGGACCCAAACAATTTCGGGCATGAAATGATTTTCTCCTTTACCAAAATGCTTCCATCAGGCCTTCAGCTAGCATATACGTGTTACATTGCTTGGTTTCAGCTGAGAACTTGACAGTCCATAGTGTAGCTTTACTAAAAAGTTATTCCAACTTACTTTGGCATTTGATTTCAGCCATGAGACTGTTCAAGAAACAAACAACAAAAAAGTGAGTTATGAAATCAGCTTCAGTATTTGATTTGCTTGTGAGATCTTTGTTGTGGTGTTGATCTGTGCTGTGTTTAAACATTTGTCAGTATTCATGGTCCCTCAAATTATATGCTACCCTACACTGGTTCCTGCATTTTATCATCTTTCTATCCATTCTGAAGTTATTAAACACACTTCAGGTCTGTTCTTCATTATCTTACATTTTAAAAAGTCAACATGTATTATGTATAAGTGGGATCAGACCTTTACTCTGTTCAAAGCTAGTATAAAATGCTGTCATTTTGATTTTGACAGAATTTTATCATTACAGACTAGTTTGGTTGGATCTTAGAAATGTCATTAGGAATAACTCAAAATTTACTGAAATAAAATCGTGGCTCTCTGATATAGATGCAAGAGGTGAATGAGAAAAACAAACAGACAAGAAAACAACAAACTGAAGAGCTAAACAGCATTTATAAGCAACAAGCTTTCACTGTGTTAATTTGTAGCTATGTGAATACATCATGTGTTTTCCAGAGCAGATAATTTAAATTCAAAGCTTGATAGAGAGAATACTGTAATTGAAGATGCACTCAGCTCTTTTGTTATGTCTTGGTTTTGGTATTTGTGGCCTGTTTTTACACAGACACATGAATAAGCTAATTAAATAGATTACTGTCCACTATCAATGCACATCATGTACTGCCAATACGATGCAAGAGGATTAATTCTTTGATAAAGGACAAGTTACTGAATGCACAAGAAGCTAAACTGTGCAGACTCTTTGAGTTCTATCCTGCAAAACATTGCTTTTTAATTAAAACACATGATTAATTCAGAAAAAAAAAAAAAAAGAAAAAAAAAAAGCTTTGTGCATAGTATCTGGATTTGGGAAGCTGATTTGAATAAATTAGTCTCTGAAAACTCAATTAAGATTTTTTTTTGCTAAGGTTATGAGATCATATAGCAAATTAACTCTAATTTGTTTCTCACTTGAAATAGAAGGGAATAGAAGGAGTTTTCCTTGTGTCCTCTCTGCCCAACATCAAGTAAAAGTATGAATATTTTTTACAAAATTATCTGATTTCAACCAAGAAAACTGTGCAACTCTATTGGCATGGTTAATTTGTTAGTTAAGAAAGGAGTTATGCTATATAAGTAGAACACTTTAACAGAACACAGCACACAACCTGACTATACCTGTGCTAATCAGATCAAATTTCTCTGGTGTATTCAGAATCCTATCATCCCAAGCATAGTTTATAGCTATTATAATACAGATGCAGGTATAAAAGGAAAAAATCTAATGGATGCAGAAAAACAGCCCTGTACTGATGATTGACAGAATTTAGCAAGAGTGTCTGTGTCCACACTGCCGAATAAAGCCAGCCTACGAAACAAACATGAGCATTTGCCCTGCTTACTTTGTTCCTGGTCTTGTTTTGGGCCATGGCAATTAGCTCTGATGCCACGCACTGGCACTGTGGGTTGCAACGCATCTTGGGGATCACTCGCAGTTGGCAGTATGGGTAAGACTGCATGAGAAATGGCGCTCCATCTTACCCAGCAGGTTCAGATCTTTGAAGGCCTATCTTCACCACAGTAAGCCCAGTGCTTATGCACTAGGTTTCACACTGTGTAAGACTTCTCCTTGTCCATAGCACATTTCTTCTTGTATTAAAACACTTTGAAAGACATATGGAAAAGACATACAAAAGGTACAAATTACACCTTAGGGTCAGTGGGCATCACACTGCATCTACAGCAAACATAGTACCAAGCACACATAGCCCAGAGAATGGGAGTCTCCTCTGGGGCTGGAAAACTGGATTTAATTTTACTCAGCTGTGCAGATGATGACAGTTTTCATCAGACCTGTGGGTAGTCTCAGGTATGAGAAGGGCTCACTACCTAGTAAGGCAGCTACAGATTTAGACCTGAAGAGCTTTCATGCTGGTCCCTTTCTTATATGCAGAACAGTTAGGTGTGCCAAGGTAGTCCAATAGACTGTTTCTGTATTGAGACACTGTTTCTTCATTGAATAGAGATTAACCTGTTTTTAGGTTAACCTGTTTTAGGCCGAACGTGCTTTAAAAACTAGTTCTTGATGTTAAACCATCCATGTTTCAGTTGGGATTTTCTAAAGGCAATAGGTACATCTATATAAGCACTCATCACAATGATTTATTAATTGCTAAATTCCTTGTTAACATTCTTCTTCAACTTTTAGCCCTACCAAACATACTATCTCTCTTTTCTTCATTAAATGTACAGGGACCAGAAGGTTTGAAGGGAACTGACTGCAAATTCATTGTCAGAACTCTTCTCACAGAATCACAGAATCACAGAATTTCTAGGTTAGAAGAGACCTCAAGATCATCAAGTCCAACCTCTGACCTAACGCTAACAGTCCCCACTAAACCATATCCCTAAGCTCTACATCTAAACGTCTTTTAAAGACTTCCATGGATGGTGACTCCACCACCTCCCTGGGCAGCCTGTTCCAGTGCCCAACAACCCTTTCAGTAAAGAAGCTCTTCCTAACATCCAACCTAAAACTCCCCTGGTGCAACATAAGCCCATTCCCCCTCGTCCTGTCACCAGGCACGTGGGAGAACAGGCCAACCCCCACCTCGCTACAGCCTCCTTTAAGGTATCTGTAGAGAGCAATAAGGTCGCCCCTGAGCCTCCTCTTCTCCAGGCTGAACAAGCCCAGCTCCCTCAGCCGCTCCTCGTAGGACTTGTTCTCCAGGCCCCTCACCAGCTTCGTCGCCCTTCTCTGGACTCGCTCAAGCACCTCGATGTCCTTCTTGTAGCGAGGGGCCCAACACTGAACACAGTACTCGAGGTGCGGCCTCACCAGAGCCGAGTACAGGGGGACGATCACCTCCCTAGCCCTGCTGGTCACACTGTTTCTGATACAAGCCAGGATGCCGTTGGCCTTCTTGGCCACCTGAGCACACTGCTGGCTCATATTCAGCTGACTGTCCACCATCACTCCCAGGTCCTTCTCTGCCTGGCAGCTCTCCAACCACTCATCTCCCAGCCTGTAGCTCTGCTTGGGGTTATTGCACCCCAGGTGCAGGACCCGGCACTTGGCCTTGTTGAACTTCATGCAGTTGGCCTCAGCCCATCGGTGCAGCCTATCCGGATCCTCCTGCAGAGCCTTCCTACCCTCGAGCAGATCGACACACGCACCTAGCCTGGTGTCATCTGCATACATTCTGGTGTCATCTGCATGTCATTCTGATACAATGATATGCATAACATTCATCTAGTAGGTATCTATCTTCTGCTTAACCTTCAGCCAATCATCAGCCCACCATTCAAATACCCCTGTAGACTTTGGGAAGGAAGAGGCAATTTTGTCGTAACAGAGGTTGATGTCTGTTTTGTATTGGGATTCAGCACAGGGAAACTCAGTCAGCAATGCTAGTTCACAGCTCAGACGAGAACCTCTCTGGCCACTTCTTGAAGGCTGCTGGTTGATTTTACTGGTTTATACAGAGATGTATGGAATTAACACCCTTTTAATATTATTTTGAAAGGTTTATTTTTCATTTGTAGGATACAATTGAACATATGAGGCCTGAAAAAAAATTGCACAAAATCAGGATGTAAGGATACAGATTTTTTATATGGTTGTGTTCTTAATTCTTTTATGTACTTTTGTTAATTCATTGTTCTAAAAAAATAAACTATTATTGCTTTTTATTGAAGACCTTCCAAAAATTGTTTATTCAGTGATTCAGTACTAATCCCGGAAACCACTTGGTTTCATTGCAAAGGGTTTTGACAATTTAAATGATAGTTTAGATGTGTATAACTTTGTACTTCTGAAATAGAAGATTTATGAGATAATATCAATGTATTGAACTATGCCCATCCATCACTATCAAAGTTCTTAGGCAGACACCTTTATTGCTTGACTTTAGAAATTATTAAAGTTTGACTACTTCAGTCAAACTGTCAATGAAATTTTGTATAGAAAATCAATTGCTTTGCTTAAATTTGACTTTAAGCTCTCATTAAAGGTTATGGCTTGCATCAGTTTTTCTCTAAATTACACAGACAATTAAAACTCATTTGAATAATTTTAATTGTGATTTATTTTAATAATGTATTTGCATTTGCATAACCTCGCTAGCAAAAACATTTTCTATGTTTATGAAGACTTAATTTCTTGCTGCACATCATTAGTTTCTATTTTATAAACCAGCCATGATGATCTTGACTTCAGTTTTTACTGGGTAAGGAACAGGCCTAGAATACTTAATTTCTGACTAATCGCCTTTGGATCAGATACCAACCGCCTTTCTACTGACTTTCAGTGGGCTTTGGACCAACCTACTCATAGAATATAAAGCTTTACATGGTCTGATGTGTTTCACTTTCCTACATCAAAAGAGACAGTAGCTACTTATTTGCTTTCTGTATCACAACCAGAACAGTTTTTAGTTTCGTTGCCTGAGATACCTGAGATAGTAGGTTCATTTAATAACTGAAACATGATTTGCATTTCATAAATGCATTATTTTCCAAGGCTCTGTTTCAGTGGTCTACAGAACTGTTCTGAGCCATTGCAAATCTTGTGAACACAACCGATGCCTGGAGCTAGACTGTACCCTGAAGAATCTGACCATTTATCTCTTCAACCAAAACTGTAATGCTAATTAGGCATGGTCACAGTAACATTTTATTTGACATTATGATAGATTCATTAGCAAAGCTAAAAGCATGTATGCGAACATTTTTCGCCAACTGTATAAAAGTAAGTAATACACTGAAAACATGATTCCCCACTGATTCTCAGGGGCAAAGACAGTACTAAAATATTTACTTATGATAAGAAACAAAAAAGAGACGAGAGGATATGTAATTACATCAGAGAGAGCTCTGTGAAAGGAAGAAAAAAGCTTTCGGGCTTTCAGTGCAACAGTGGGGACTCGCAGCTTTACAAACAGAGCTAAATGGCAGCAGTGAACAAACTGATACTGCAGCCTCAAAACCCAGGGAGATCTTTATTCCACAGTTGAAGTTATAAAGTTTAGGCTTAAAACCCAGTTCCCTACGGGCTAAGTGATGACCTATTACTTTTCCTTTCATGCCATAATGAAAGATGCTATGCAATATATATACGTTTTTCCTTTGATATCCACCTTTCTGCTGAAACTGCGATGTTTCACAGAGGATTTTGTGTTGGCAGGGTGCAGGAAGCACTCTAGATGCTGAGGTCCTGCCAACCTGCCCAACCAGACACTGAGCTGCCCACTGCACCACTTCTGCATGGTCCACTTAGAAGAGTGGTGGGGAGTCAGGAGGGTGGGAACACTTCCTCTACCTTCACCAGTGTCACTGATGGAATCACTCCACAACCATTGAGAAGGGAAGCTTAAAGCTCTCCATATCTTCCACGCAAAGAAAATTAATTCCCCTGCCTCAGTCATTAGCCTAAAGAACTCAGTGTGTCCTTGGTGTCAAATGCTGTGCTTGTGCTGAAGGGTCAAGAGCGCTCCAAGGATTAATGGGAGACCACAGACCTTTGCACACAAACAAGTCTTGATTTCTTGTTGGGATGGCCCTGGTTGTGCATTCATCCTCTGTGCATCTGGATTTGTAGCACTGGGGAGAGAAGAAAGGTGTGCTCCAGCAAGTCCACTGCTGTGCTGCGAAGTCAGGGCAGTAAGAAACCTGTTCTGCCCGAGGTGGAGACTATGGCCCAAAAGTCAGTCACATCTGCAGGTTCTCACAATCACATGTGCAACATCCAGACTTTTTCCTCAAAATCCATTCTTCTGTTCAGCTGCAGCGTTTTCCAGAGGGGGAAGGAAGGTCTCCCACCAGAGCTCAGCCTCAGGGCAGTTATTTCCTTCCCCTCCAGAGCAGCTCCTGCAGAGCCAGGAGTGGTGCACAGGGCAGGCACACATCCACTGCTCCTCTGTGAAGAGCACAGGGGGCTGGGCTCTGGTGTAATGCTGCTTCCAGGCTTTCTTCCAGTCCCAGCTAAGCCCCCAAAGGCTTGTCACAGACATCACTAACCATTAGATTCAGCTTCTAGGCCTTCATCCAGAAAAACACTTAAACATCTACTTAAGCAGCATCAGTATGATTAAAAACACCAGTGTCTTCTGCTATTTAAACAGCAGCACAGTCCCATCTTTTGGTTCTCTAGGGAAGAAAATCCTATGCACAGATGATTAGGACTATTCATCAGTTTAAGAACAAGCCTCTATCAAGCAAATGAATTTCTCCTGTGTTGGCCCAAGAAGAGGAGGATTACTTTACTAATTCCTCTTTTTTCGTGTTTTGCATATATTCTGCCTTCACATATACACCTCATCATATATAGCATCATTTGAAACACGGTAGATCCCAAAATTAGAGGCTATTTTTTGCAAACAGTTTCAAAGTTTCTGAGAGAGAAAAGCCTGCTTAAACTAACAAACGTTGTTCTGATTCTTGCAGCAAAAAAATCCTGGCATCTGTCCAGGCAACGCTTATCAGCAAATCCTAACAAGGCAACGACTGTTGATTTAACAAGAAACAACACACTAACCCACAACAGTTAAGATTAATTTAAGGCTTGACTTAGTTCGTCCTTAGAATGATTTCTCTACTTAGACCAGACAGTCATGACTTTGGGTTGCTTAGCATCTCTAATGGCTACATACAAATACTCCAATCTAATCCTAATATATACCTCTACAAGGTCAAACAGGCAGTATAAAATATGAACATTCATCTGTTCTTGGAAAGTAAGGCCCATCATTTATCTTCATAGCCACTATATAAATTATCATAAGTAATATTACTTCAAAAACTTCAAGGTGTTCTTTGCTCCAGGGGAAAAAAAAAAAAAAGAAAAATTTGAAAAACCCATGAAGTTCAACAAAGAATATTTCATGCAGGTGCTAAGACCCCAAATAGTTTTTCCTTCCCTAAAATGTCTCTTTACAGTTAGAAGACAGATGATTTCTAATACAAATAGATTGGGGGAGTTGCATTAATTCTCCATAACAGGCTTTTCTCCATCATTAAAATGTCAATACAATGCTCTGGAGAAACTCTGTGGTTTGCTTTGTATGGGAGAAAGAGTTGGCCAGGACCTTGTCTGTGAGTGGCTCTGGCTCTGTTATCGTACTGCAAATGGGAGATATAAAAGGGTGAGATGAGGTATTTTCTTGCTTTTAAATAATACACTGTAGGGAATCCAAGTTATTACTACCTCCTCTTAACCCAGCCATTAATTCATGACATTTGTAAATAATTATTTGTTCTTTTCTTATATCAACAGTTACATGAGGAATCCTCCTTTTTGTGGGAAGGTGTGATTTGTAGTTGGTGTCTGCAAAACCCTTGTAAACAATTGTATAAAAGATGCCAGGTGATATTAAATGCATGTATTAGCCAAAACAGACAATTTGTTACTGTGCGGCATTATATTTTAGAAGCTCAACACCGTTACAGAATCAGGTTGTTGCACCAAAGTGCGCACATACCATCAGGCACAATAAGATCTTTGCTAGCTCTGCCTCAGGCTTCCTTTACAATGCCATTTTCCAGTAAGACATTTTCTTACAGCTGACCTCACCTAGACCGTTATGCCCAGGAGCAGGATTTCTCATCTGGCGTTTATGCTACACACAAGAAGACCAATCACAAGTCCTTCCATGTTTGCAAAGGATGCAAAGTACAGGGACAGTTACACAGAAGTGTATCTTTTGGGGGTTCATGTGAACGCCACTGCAAGCATGGATGGTTGGAAAACAACACTTAGGAGAATTTAATTCTTCCTTTAAAAGTACATGATGTGACATTCAATCATCTCATAGCTCTTCAGCAGACTGTCTAAGGGTGTCCATGTGCTCCTCAGCTGAGTGATGCAATCACAGTCTGGTGCTTTTCACACCCTGGCCATATGTTGTTGCCCAGGGAAGCTGTGGATGCCCCATCCCTGGAGGTGCTTAAGACCAGGCTAGAAGAGGCCCTCAGCCACCTGATCTAGTGGATGGCATCCCTGCCCACTGCAGGGGGGTTGGAACGGGGTGATCTTTAAGGTCCCTTCAAACTCGAGTCATTCTATGATTCTATGATCAGTCAAAACGTCTCTGTGTTAAAGTGACACTGGAGCAAACCTCTAACTGCAGAGGTCTTGCTGGATCTAGTGGGGCTGCATGGAGGGCAAGGGCGACCTAAGTATCTCACCACCAGATCCTGCTCTCAGGGTGCAGCTGGAATAGTTGGTCTCTGGTAGTGAACAGAATAGCAGGTCTCTGGTAGTGAACAGGGAAAGCTGCAGTGCTTCCAGTAGTAGACCCAAAACCATGGCAGCACATGGGAGAGGGCAATGTAAGCACTTTGGGGTTGCAAAGTTGCAGATCTGCCTGCTCCATCCTGGCCCTCCTAACATCTGAGGTGCAACAGAAGTCTCTGTTGCTGTAAAGCAATTCTGTCTTAGCTTGAAGGTAATGTTTTAGGTAGCTACCAGAGCACTCCATGTGCACCTTTGAATAGAAGAGCTCTTCTTACTATTACTGTCTTTTAGAGTGATTACTAACAACCTTAGATAAAGGAGTCAGGTAGGTGTCATCTGGCTGCAGTAATAAAATGTTAGTTGACTTATCAAGAAATCACGGCTGAAAGGCCACTGGAAAAAAAATAAACAAAAAACACAGGAGTGCTTGTATCAAGGACCCACGTAAGTATTACCACAGGATGACAGCACAAGTCTTAACACCGAAAGCACAGGATGGCACAAGAGGTGCCAGAACTAAAAATCACCACTCACCAATGGTCAGTTACCATTCAATAAGAGACTGCAACTTTGCGTGCTGAGAAAAAATGGTTTTAGGGTGAGCAAAGAATAAGTATCCAACATGTTTTATGTCCCATGTACCATAAATGCATATATAAGATGGAAATGCAAATGAATGTGAAATTGTCAACTAAGTACGGCAGATATGCAGACAGCATTAGCAAACATACAGAAATGACCAAAAGTAAACTCAGGGGACAAACAAACTCCAACGATCAACATAATACTCCTACCTTCAGAGACTGCTGGACATACGCTATTTTCCATTAAACCAATTAAACCACCCCTAAGACACTCGCTCTGACTCCCTAAAGGAGATCTGTGATATTGACCTTGGATCCCAGAGATGCATGGAAAGGTGAGCCTAACACCTGAGAAAAGAGATACCAGAAGTGTGTGCATGATAATTCCAATGATGTTGTTGCTGAGCATGAGCTGTAATATTTGGATAATTTGTCTGTAAGTGTTAGTATCATTGCTGTGTGACCAGTAATACTACTTTGATTAGACTGCTAGGACATTAATTAGACTAACACTGAATTCTTGGCTTTGCATATTGAACGTATTTCCATAGCTCATACTAATTGCATGTGGTGTTTGCTCTGATGCCTCACTCTTGAGGACTACTATTAATACAATGCAAAGCGTTACAGAGAATTTGGCAACCTAAGCTGTAATTACAATGCACGTTGCCAAGCATTGTTCTCCACCAGCCTCCTTGGCAAGTCAACCCTACCGAGCTCCTCTGTATAAAGAGCTTTTGCAATGGCATTACCATCCTGGCTCTGTTACAACAGCTCCTACCTTGCCATCAGCATGATGGACCTGTTGCAGTCCATCACTAGAAAATGCTGCTTTTTCACAAGCACTAGAGGCTATGAGTACACTTTCAATTAGACCTAACTTTTTAGACGTGAGCAAAACTCTGTCCAAACAAAAAGAAATGAATCCAGGAGAAAATGTAGAATGTGAAGTGAGTACAGAACAGGCTGATTCAGTTTACGAAAGTAAAAGAAGTTTGATCCTGTTCTATAAAAGCTGCTATTGTCCTTCTAGTTATATGCTTCTGTACCCACGCAGCACTTTATCCAATTAGATTTTATTCACCACTAACACCTGCAGCAAGGAACAAAATCTGGAGCACTTTTTTCACCCACTGGTCCAATTCCAGACTGGCTTAAAAGTGTCTTCAACTCGCCCAGTGCATTTGCATTCCCTGTACTTGCAGAAGCTCTGTCCCGTGTCTCGTTATTTTTACAAATGACTATGTGCCTGCCAACAGTCTGTGCACTGCCATCCGGTGTTTGCAGCCCAGCAGAGTGAAACTAGGCCATTTGATCCTGGGGACAAACGGGGAAGGAGGTGGCAATTCAACCAAAATGCCTTTCCTGTTCTTCCTGAGGCCATACCACGAAGTGATGCAGGACGCTGGGTGCTGCTCCTTGAGCACAGTGACTAGCCAAGTTAGCATCCACATCTCCAGATGTCCCTGAGTGCTGGAGTGAGAATGCAGTTACCAAAATGATAGCTCTATATGGCAAATTACAGTGGGAGAAATGAATGCTTATCTGTGTCCTGCTCCTCAGAAAGCCAGGACCAGCTCATCACTGAATCCTTGTTTGCTGGGCCTTGTTCTGTGCATGTCGCACGGGATTAATTTCACCCACAGGTGCATTTTACTCTATATTGATTTTTTTGTATGAAAGAAAGCTGGGAATTAAGCTTGCAAAGACTGATCTCTTAACTCTGTTCAATAAGGCCAGGGCAGATTAAGTTAGTAGTTCATCCTTCTGAGGCTAGACATTTAAATCATGGCTCTAAGGTGAATTCTGTGTGTACTTGCTTGGTTAAAAATCAGGAACAGTGTTTAAATGTCTCTGCTTGAGGTTTCCTACTTAATACACCAAGGATTTAATTAGAAAGCTGGGAAATCACAAAGAGTTATAATTGCCTCTTAGGGGAAAGGCGTGAGGAGGAGGAAGCTCCCAATCGAGCATATCTTTTAAAAACAAATACTGCAGATTTTTACATTTATTTTCCAAACGGGCAGCCCTGGGGTCTTCCTCCCTTCTCAGGGTATTTCCCCCGGGTGCCCTGGGGCTGTGGCCTCCCAGTGGGGCTGAAGCTGAGGGGGGCACCTGGGGCCGGGCTCCTGTTAGATGGCAGCCGAGGCCTGCCTAGGGGCTGCCTGGAGGCCGCCCAGAGGCCTCAGTTCCCCATGGAGGCCTTGTCCCACTCCGTGGAGGCTGCCCTCCTGGGCAGGGGACAGCCAGCAGCAGCGGAGGGCAATGCGCCCGCCAGCGCCGGCAATTACTTCAGGAGGATAAAATGAATAAACCAGGAGGCGGGATGCTTGTTAGCTCGCAGGCTGCAGATTTACGAGCCTTCAATAGGAGACGAACGTGCGACTTTTGGAAATGCCGCAAAGCCTAGTGGCTTACATCCACTTTCAATTTCCAGTCGCTGCTCCCTGTTTTTCCTTCCCAATCCTGGATTAACTGTCATAAACAGCAACAAGCAACAACAAAACCCACCACCAACAAAACCTCAAGACAACTGTTAACACCATTTGGAAGTTTCGTCACACACTGCTGATCTCTCTCTTGGGCATGCAGCAGAGATGTAAGGCGTGATCCTGTGATCCGGAGCTCCCCCTCCACCAAAGGCAGAAGCGTTTGAGCTTCCAACCACGCACTTTGCAGCCACCCACACGAGCGTGAGCCAGGCTGCATGGCGCGCTGCTACCAAGCCCAGAGGGAGAGCAGGAGGAGCAAGAGACACAGGCCCTGGCTGGGTGTTGAATACAGAAACTGGGCAATCTAGTCTGAAACCGCTGCCCTGCCTCATGCTCCCTTGGCGAGCAAACGCTCTGCTGCGGGACAGGCCCTGCTGTGGTGCAGTGCGTGAGTGAGTATGGCGGGGCACAGACACCTTCGTGGAGTGGCTTGCTGCCCTAGAAGTCCTACAGCTTACAGAAGGATAAATATTTCATGTCCCTTTGCACAGGGAAGGATCCAAGGGGAAAAAGAATAAAAAGAAAAAAAAAAAGAACAAGACGTTAAGTTTCATGTCTTAGAGGATATACCAAGATTTTGCCAGAAGCAGAATCTAGGGCTCAAAACTCCTATTAATTCCTGTGCTAAACACAGCTGCCTCCATAGATAAAACAATATGTGCAGTAACAAGCATCCATTTATTTTATGGGTTACTGTTAAATAATTTGGACATTTGCACCATTACACTACTCACAGTGTGCTGGTCTCTTTTTTATTGACCCAATGATGCTTGCCTCACTGGGACCTGATGCCTGCAAGCCTTAGTATTCTGCAGTTTCTTCATTAGTTCTAAGTGGGTAAACAAGTTACTAATAATCCATTGTGTTCCAACAGAGTCTCATGTACACAATGAAGAAGCCAGACCTTAAGGTAATAGACAGGGTTTACGTACTGTGGTGGGGGTTAGGAGAATACATCTAAAGTCACACCCTGTGACTGCTTCAGCCCTTGATGTATAAAGTGCAAGACCATCAGGCGGACATTTAGAGCTTTTTTTTGGTGTGACTCAGTCTACTGTTCTCATTTAAACACTTGACAGAAAATATACAGTACAATCATCTCTCTACTGTGCACACCATTCTCTCTAATGTGCACAAATATTTGCATTGATTACAGCTACCATGTTTTCTTTTAGCTTGCACCTAACATGGACATTCAGACCAATGATAAAGTGATGGCAGGGAGATTGTAAGTCACTGTAAAATATGAATGATACCTTGCACTGGCCACTGAGTCTGGACTCAGAGAAGCAATGGCAATTGATGCTTTCAAGACTTGAAGCAAGGTACACATTTTTATGCATTGGCATGTGATAGTGGGCACAGACTGAAGATAAATATATGACCACACACATTGGGAAAAACAACACACCATGCTTGACAGGACCATCTGGCTGTACTGAGGACTTGTACTGCTGTCTGCCACCATCACTTGACAGCAGCGAGCACTGATCACAAGATGTTGGCACTGGCCAAGTCTCTTTTAGTACGGCTCTGCCCATGGCAAGCGCAGTTGGCTCCAGCATTATGCCATCAGAATAAGCTCATCAGTTTTGTCCTGTAGGTCCCTTTCTGCTACTGTAGCAGAACGCCACAGCTGCCCCGGGAGTAAAGGCTAGGCTCTTCCCCCTTGGAAGTCTCATGGAGATGGAGTCACCTGCAGCTTCCCGCTTCCTTTGGCATATCCACCCAAATGCATGCTATTACACTGCACAGAGTCGGGGGGGGGGGGAGGCGGGGGGAAGAAAAAAAAAAAGGAAACACGTACAATGCCAAAGAAATACCAGATCTTCCCTTGTTAACAAAAAACTTAATAGCATATTGATAACAATAATTCAGTGTACTGCTCTTACTAGGAAAACCTGTGGTGATGGAGAAGAAATTCAATATACTTTTTACTCTTACAGAAAAAAAAGCAGTAAGGACCAACTGGGCAGAGCATTGTGATGGAACTGTAAGCAAAGATGGACATCCTAGTTATGCAAAAACTTGTTTGTATTGCTACTTTATGTTCCTTGAGGGGGAAAAGGAAAAAAATGGTGTGGCAGGTTACTGGGGTTGGCTTCATTTATGAGAAGGTAATGAAACTAACAGCAGCCATTTAGCAGGCTGGATATTATTGATAGGCAGAACACTTTGCAGTGTGGGAATGAGGGGAAAGGTCTTTACAAATCTAGTTTTCTCTTCTATACTGACTTGACCTTCTCTGCTGTAACTCCTTTATATCTCCACTACCTCAACATCCCTCTCCTACAAAATAATGCATCTCCTCCTTGAGGTTATGTGAGGTTTGCACAACCCTGTGACAGCTGAAAACCGTTCCACTCACTGAGAAGCACCTATTACCCAAGTACATTGGGTATTTAATTTATTTTTTAAGAGCTTTGTGCTTTAGGATCCATGAGGGCTACACATTTCCATGAAACAAAACACTCTCAAATACTCTGCACCAAAGGAATCAATAAACTCCTGTCAGCACTGAGCTGCCTACTGACACACAAGACACCTTCACCCTCACTGCTCAGCTCTAAAAAAGTCTTGCATCAAGGCTAGGCACTCATTAGATCAGCTCTTTCGCTGTGATGTCAGCAGGTGGGTGATATGCAGGCCCTCATCTCCTGCTATAATGAACGCAACAAGCGCATGCCAGCAGCCAGACGGGGATCTCTGCGTGTGGGCTGGGTACAGCTGGGGCAAATCAGCATCCTGGTTTGCATAACTGCAAATCTGGAAACACAACGTCTGTATTTGTGGATCCGCCTGCGTGCGGCTGCCCTCCCCTGCACTTGATGGCTTGCAAACTCTCAGGACACTGCAGCTGCGGCTCATCGTGAGCGGCACCTCTTCTGTTGGAGCCACAATCCCTCCCACCACCCTTGCCAGCGCAGCGCCATGGACAGCATTACGGTCCAGCCTTGCGCTGCCAGAGTTTGCGAATTTAGCAAATGAGGCAAAAGTTACAGGAGGCAAACGATCTGGGAACCCATCTTGAGTTATGCAAAATGCATGGAGTTAGGTATTCACAAAATTGCTTCAGTGTAATTGTCGGCACGTGGATTGTTTGCAAACAGCTAGCACAAACTACTTAGTGCTAATCATTTGTTCCGTGACATAGTTAGTCATGCACTATTTCTGCTTCTTGAGTGGGTGATTGTATCCTCCTAAAGGAGACGATAAGAACCAGTGAAAATGAAGCACACCCTGGGATTTTGACATGGATAAGCAGTTGTGATAAAACACTAAAGCGTCATGTCTCACTAATCTCAGCGAGACACTCGTGTCCGTTCACCTCCATGCAAATAATCCATGATGGCTCTGTGCAGCCTGGTGAACCGCACCTGGGGACCAGGAATCCATGTTGGTGCTTTTTGGCTCAGTGAGTCTTTTTAAGTCCCCAAACAACTGCAAGTGCTGTAGAGGAGTACCTAATTACCCCAGACAACCTGAAAGGAAGGGATGACAGAGCACTGCTCTTACGGGTTTGACAAGAACATACGATCAAAACTGCGTGCTCTCTGCAGGAAACGATGGTGCTTCAGGGGGAGAGAACCTATAATAAAAATCACTGAAACAGTGTATTTCCTGGAGAAATTGGAACATATTTTTTCCTTCCCTTTCCCCATGTCAGATTCTCTCTCTGTTTTTGTGACCCTAGCACTTGAATGCAAGTTTTGGTCAGTTTTTCAAAGGAAGAATTATGCTTCTACACATTTCAGTGACCTGGAATGGAGCTACAGAAGGTGAAAAAAATATAAGCTCTGAATTTTGATATTTTGCATCGACATAGAGGCTGCACTTTGAGCAAGGGAACTGAAATATTCTGCAAAATTCCCTGCTTAAAACCCTTGGTGGTACCACACAGAACACCAGGATGTATTATTAATAAATCCAAGCGAAACGGCCAGCCAGCTGTGAGAACACCGGGAGAGAGAGACACTCACACAAAGCACCATCTTCAGTTAAAGGTTTGCTTTGGAGCTCTTTTCCTGAAACGAAAGCAAGGTAAACAATGTTTGTTTAGAGACCATTCTTAAACCGTCAGGAGATTCTGTAAACACCTCCAGACTGCTAAGCCAGTGGTGGGGGGCACTGTGCAAGGTGGCGTGAAGGTTGTAGGAACAGCACCCTCTGTGCTCCTGGCGAAGGAAACAGAGCTTGTCCCCCCATGGGCAATGCTGGTCTTTTCCTGTCCCACTCTGTGCAATGAGAAGCACTGCTCACTCCTGACATAGTGCTGGATGTGCCTGCTCTCGGGGCTGGCTGTTTCTTCCTCCCCGTACTGCTCACACTCCTCAGAAGAAAGGATGCCACAGCAGAGACCGTGTCATGGTTTACGTGAGGCTGGGGCCAAAGGCACATGCAGATTAGGTGCTCCATTTGCAGGCAGGCAACTGACTGCTGCTGCTTTGGACAGCCCTGCACAACTACTCAGCTCCCAGAGGAGACTCCTGACAAAGCAAGGAAGTTCAGCCGACCCTCTCTGGTCCCAGACGGGCAGATCAGTAACTACTCCTGTCCTTAGTCCATTGTATTTTCCTATAGATTTTTAAGCCTCCTTTGGAGAAGACCGAAATCTCCATTTGAGTCCTCTGTTCAATGGTCAGATTGAATTCTCATTTCTCTCCCTCTTAACAACAATAAGAAGCCATTTTGCTGCTTGTTACTCTCTAATAAGATTGCAATAATTTTGTATAGCTCTCGGAAGACATGCATTTGCTCTTATAATGCTGGAATAAGTAGGGTCCAGAAAAAGATGAATTGTCTGAATTATCCTTGGTCTTACTCAGCAAATGGCTTTCTATAGAATTTTAAGTGAAGGGAATGTAATCTCTGGTGAGAATAAGTTCAAGTAGAAACAAGTCAGGTAGAATTAAAGGTTAAAGTTGATAGCAGTGTTAAGCTCACGTGTGAATATAGTTTAAATATCACAGTAGCAAGCCATGGATCTGTTAGACCAGTTCCTCATCCACAGCAAAGCCATACCATGCTTAAAAGAACAGGAAGTCTGAATATATATATATATATGTATATATATATATATTTTGTTAATGATGCCAAATGCATCAGAAACAACACATATATACTCAAATGAATGAAATTATTCATTTCAGCTGTTCTCATACTCAACATTTGCTTTCATGAACATTTAAGTAATCCAATTACACTAGAACAAATGTTTGTAGAAAATGAACAACAGAAGTGTATGCTTGCAGTATTCGCAAGTTTCAGCTTCCATGTATGTCTCCAATTCTCATGTTCATGAGATTGAAAGAGAAAAAAAATACCACATGGCTTAGCCAAGCAACCAAAACCATATCTCAAACTGGTCCCAATTCAAAGCCAGGAAAGTTTTTACATAATTTTTTAGAAGCTCCAGGTTGCAGTTAGCCCTAGTCATTCATGCTTGTTCCAGAAATTTCAGGTGTTTTTCATGCAGAAAAATTGTCAGCAATTATCAGATGTATTATTCACTGTGAGTTCTCACTTCATTTTCCTCTTAAAGTACACTTCTGGGGAGGAATAGAAGAGCAGTATGATCTGGGCAACAAGCTCCTGTTCTCTAAGCAAGGAATCTTTCTTATGTTAATCATGTGGTATGCCGCATCCCACCACAGGTCTCAATTTGCAATTTATTCTTTTGCTGTGAACCTGTATGGGTTGTGAATGCCCACAGAGGACATCGTGGAACAGCTAACTTTCACATAACTACATGTTACATATTTATATGCACTGTCAAAATGGTGGGAAGATACGAAATTCAGTTTCACTGGAAACTAGCAGGCTGAGCTATTTATAAATAAGTGTCTTATTTTTGGTGCTCTTCAGAAAATGTGATGAACAGTGAGTGATGAGCAATTTATGTTGCTGATCATTTGTATCACAATAGAGCATTGCGGTCTTTTTCTGGAGTCAAGTCTCTGTTAATTTAGGATCTGTATTACCCTACAGTCGAAGACAGGACCTCAGAACAAAGACCAGTGGGTAAGATGAAGAAAGGATGAAAGAAGGAAGGCACAATGAAAATGGAAGAGAAGGTACAAAATGGAGTAGCTGAATAAAAGTTGAGAGTTCCTGGGGATTCTGGGATCAATATTCAAAACAGACCACTCACCCATCTCTCTCTCTCAAAAAAAGATCTCAGTATGAAGGAATCCTTTCCCACGAGTATTCTGCGCTGGAGGATTTTCTATTTATACAATGAAAGATAACATTAAACCAAATGTGGAATGATGAATGTGAAATAAATAGTTAGAAGAACTACGTGCTCTGAAGAGATCTTACGAGTCTAACAATGAAGAAAGCAGGTTTTCATTAACAAGTGTACACTTGTTACCCTGTACTAAGTAAATAATTCATACGTATAAAAAGATAATCATAAGGGTGACTGGATAATGATCATTTTGCCTTCCCGGGGCTGACTGCTGATGCAGGATTCTCCATCAGAGGCCACAAGGGTATTGTTAACCACACCAGTCTATCCAACATGTTTCTGTACTAATACATTTTATAAGAACTTTCAAAGATGTGATTAATAGGTGTTTTTTTTTTTTCTCTCCAGAATCTCTGGGAAATTAACACTGATGCCATCTTTGATCACCGCCTCCCTATTTTTCACTCCAAGAAAAACACCCAGTTGAGCTGAGCCTGCCAGCTGCACTGATCAGACACATCTACTCACACCCCGAGCACGCCTGGAAGCCAGCAAGGGGAATACTGCTCCTCCCAACTTCTCTGTGCCCTTCAGACTCAAGCAGCACCTGAGCTCCACTCTACCAAGTCTTCTGCACAGCTTAGCATCCCCTGCCTCATGAAAAACATAAATGAGGTATTTGAAGCTCTGCAGCAATTTTATTGATGTCAGCATGAGTTTGGCAGGAGCTGCCCCTCTGGGTGGCTTGCAACAGCTGTAGATTGCTGGCCTGCCACAACAGGCAGTGTAACTGGTTTTGCCAAACTGGGAACAAGGGGGAATGTGGGGATCTTAGGGCACCAAATTCCCTCGGGCACAACACTTTCTTCCGGGGTCGAGGCACCCCAGCCAGCATCACCAAGTGTCACCAGTGCCAGCTGCGTGCTTATGGATGAGTGAGGAGGAAGGAGCGACGAGAGGCGCAGAACCTTGCTTCACAGCCCTGCTTCGTTTTGTACTCAAAAAAGCCCTTGGAAAATCCTGTCTGGCTATCACAGCAATAACATTTAAAGCTTTCATGTCCCAAAGCTGAAACCAAAAGCACCGATGTGTTTTGCTTTAACTGCTTACTTCTGTTTCCCTCAAGGCTGTTACTGGGCATGTATTTGTCCCATCAGAGCTCTACATTTCAGCACCTATCACATGCAATTTAAGCTGAGGAAGCCCAGACAAGTCACTCTGTTTCACCTTGTTGCCCTCCTTCTAATGCAGGAGCAAAGCCCGATGCTGTTAGCTAGAACAGCTCCAGTACACTCTACAGAGGGCAGCTATCAGCTCCAAGTTATGTCCAGATCTATTTTTCCCATGTTCTGATGCTTATGTCGAGTACAGTAAATTCTTAGAAACAACTGTTCCCCTCATAAGAGCTGTTTAACTGATATATATATGAATGAGCCTTACAAGCTGAGAAAGTGATAAATAATTATGCTTTCATCCAAAATAGCACCAGAAAATTATCAAAATGTGAATATTGACTTTTCATCTGATTTGAAAAAAAAAAAAAAGTTCTTTTTAAGCTGGTTTGAGTGAGTACGCTATTAAGATGAGTGTAATGTAACTGCTTTATCAGTAGCAACGTTGTGAGAGCCCGATGCATAATACAGCTGCTCTTTTTGGCTATTAATTGCAATGCCTAATAGTTCTTTCCTTGCATCAAGTGCAAAGCTTCATTTTTAAAACCTCGGTTTTTGCTCAAAGATCTGTCTCGTCTTTTAACTCTGTCTTAAGTTAGAAAGCCTAGTAAAATGTCTGATGAACAGCATGGGCAATCGTTTCCTTCACACTCTTAAAAAAGCTGAAAGTGGAATAGCACGCCGTTAGGGAAATGCTAAGAGTTTAAAATCTGCCTGTGCAGCATATCCATAGATTTTTATAATGCATTTCAAATACTTTCTACATTGTAAAATAGGCTTTGAAAGCTATCATCACAGATGAAAGCTGGTAAAAAAAAAAAAAAGTAATAAAAATATTGTAGCAAGAAAAGGAAAATGGTGCCTGTTTCTGAATTTCCTGACATTTGATTTCTCCTCTATAACAGCAACAATCAAATGATTGCAGTAATTTCTCCATTTGCTGTGCTTTAGTGGCAGTGGAGGGTGCACCTGTGCTCATGATCACTCTTTCTCCCTTCCTGTCCACCTCCCCATCTGTAGGTGGGCAGATTCAGGTGACCGAAGCACTTCTGATAAAAGTTAATTAGCCAGAACACTGATGAGCAGATCTTTCCCTCTGGGTGCCAAGGGGAAACCTTCCCATCAGCTCCAGAGGGCTCTTCTAGCTCTGCAGCTCATTGCAAGGGGGGTGCCAAGCAGCCGTGTGCAGCCAAGGGACTCAGCACCATCTCCTTGCTCGCTGGGCCTGCACACACACCCTATAGGTATGGATGGAGTGGCCGCGCATGGGGACAGAGGTATTCACAGGCCCTCTGCGTACACCTGCGGGCTACATATATCCTATATGCAAGCCAAAACCACACCCAAGGCCATCTGTGTGCAAACATCTGGTTCCAGTGCCCTCCACCAGTGGCAGGTAATGCTGTGTTTTGCTGCGGTTTGTGGTGTGCCCTGCTGCCAAGTCCCTTCTCAGTCTTGGCAGCTCTTGGCGTACTTGTCAATAATTGCCAGAAGTAACGTTCGGAGCTTGATGTGACAGCTGCGAAGCACTCGGGGCCAGATTGTGGACTTGTTAGTCACACTGCCGAGGAGTCCCTTGCACAAATGGCTTTGCTCAAGTGTGACTCCCTTAATAAATGAATCATCTATCATTGCTGCCTACTCGAGCTTAAATCCCTCTCCCAGTTCTGCTGTTACTTCCACCATCTGCACATCCTCTCCCCATGGTGGTGAGAACCAGCCTGGCTGATCCATGGGATACCTGCAGAAACGGGCAGCCCATCAGGGCCAGATCAGATGTAAAGAACAGCCACTGACGTCCAATGATGCCATCCCACAGCTGCTGTGTCTGGACTTGCTCCCATGTATTAGCAAGTCCTGTGTAGGTACCTACTAATCTGATGCTACATGTGTTGGCACGAGCTTGCTCTGTCTCATGGCAATGTGACATGCTGGACCAGAAGATGTCAGACCCCCACGTGGCAAAGCTGTTGGCTCAGCAGTCCCCTGGGAGGTCTGTGTGACTTGTTTGGGAAGAATTACACACTGGAGGCAACAGTTCCTAACCAGGGAGCACGGCAGCCCTGCCAAGTCAGCCCTGACATGGGAGAGATGCTTTGATCTCTGCTTGGTGACCCCAGCGCCTGGTACAGTGATTTCATGTAAAACTCAGTTCTCCTGCTTTTCTGCTTCTGGAGGAACAGAATTTAAGAGCCACGGACGGGCATCTCCTCCTTTGTTTCTCAATTCAGTTTATTTTCTCCTTATCTCCCCCTGTGTCACTTACACTTATGCCTATAGTTTTCTCACTGTGATTTCTTGTTTTCTTCCCTCTCTTTTCTGTGTCTCCTTTTAGCTATTCAAAATAAACTCTGCAAGTACTGGAATGGCAGCAAGATTCGGGGGGCCCTTTTGTTCAACTGAATGGAAAACACGATCCTTCCCCTCTTTGAAAGCTCTTCACTCACATCTACAGAAACATGATTCTTCTTGGAAAGATAGATATGGAGTGTGGAAAAAAACTACGCTTTTTCCAGTTTTCTGTTAATAACAAGTATATAAATTCTAGCTGTGATATGCCTTGATTTCTTTCACATACAAAAAATTGCAAGGAAAGCCGTGCAGAAAATGAATGGAACACACATTTTATTTGATGAGCTTTCGATATTTCCTTTGTTTAAATAATAAGCAACCCATTAAACATACCCTAGATAGGAATGTTTATAAGTGGTCTTTGAATTTAATTGTGAGCATCAAATTGAATAACATACAGCAGGACAAGATACTTGGCTATTTGCTAATTTCCACAGGTTACTTAGATCTGCTACGTATTTTAGTGGAAATATGAGGTGCTCACACTTTTTTGGACAAATTCTCGAGGGAAGTTATACTGAACACCCTAACCTATATTTGTCTGTTTGCTGCCGTACTTCTGTGTTCATATAGTATCTACTAGTATCTACTATCTCAGCCAATTTTTACTTAGTGAATACCACTAAGTTTGGTGTTTCTTCTGACAATGGCTGTCATTCAGTAAAATAATAATTAATGATTTAACCCTGCCATAGTTTTTTCACTCATCATCAACATGTGTTTGTCCAGTATATTATAAAAGACCTCTTCTAGGCCATACAATGAGGAAGACATAATTGTGCAAATACCCAGAAGAGCAAAAACACAAAAGAAAACATCATGGATGTTATTGAATCCAATGTTATTTATTTATTTTTTTTTAATCAGAAAAGCTGCACAGGATGAGGAATGATAAAATCTTGTTACTAACATGCTTGTATATTTTCTCCAAAATCTACTATCATATGATGAGTACGGCAAGGAAGGGGACTAACAGACAAATGTACATCAGGCTACAAGGCAGGTACCTTTGCTTCTGATTTTTTGTATGAATTCAGCGTATTTTCTTTTAGTTTATATAATAAATGTCTACTGGTACAGTATTCAGCTAAGAGGATCATCTTTCCTCCACCTCCTTTCCAAATTGTAACACTTAACCCCCAAATTGTTAACACTTAATCCCCCTTTTCGAATGGAATTGATATAACTGAAACTGCAACATAGCATATGAAGTTGACTACATGATTTGATAAAGCTTGACAGAACTAGATGCACTTCAAGAACAAAGTGATCATTGACATAATTTTATCAAAAGATTCACAGAGTCAGATACCCTAAATAATTACAGACATGGTGCACATTCTGAATCTGGATAGTCAACCTTTGCTGTATTTGAGACATTTTGCTCATGGCTGAGCTGAAGCCACTCGAACAGAGAATCTCTGGAGCGTGTATTTCAAACAATGCTGTGCTATCCAGTTTCTAGTGTCTCAAATCAGCATGTTGCCTTCAACTCAGAAATAAGCAGATATGCAAACTGAGGCATGACTAACATCTCCTCAAATAATAATTGCCAGGAAAAAGAAAAGATAAGCGTACAGAAAATTATTGATAGTGAATAATGTTATGATTGGTGGTTGACCAAACCAAGCCTCACAACTTGTGTTACAAACTACGAACACTAGAAAATAAGAACACCTTTACACTACCATCGGTGTTTAAGACATTTAGGTGAGTTTAAGAAGGCTGCTGAAATATTTCACAGCAATTTAGGTGATAAGGAATACTAAATAAGCTTCTAGTATTACAAAGCACTTCAAGTCTTAAACTAATATATTTGTAAACACATTTCCAACTCATTATACTGCTCCTCCATAAGCAACAAAACAGCTGACAAAATGAGATAATCTTGCAACTCAAAGTTCTGTATACGTTTATCTTATGCCATGCTAAAATACTGTAAGCTGCAAGATATCCCTATTTTAAAAGCCCAATGGTAGGATGGCAAATTCAGTGGGTTTCTAAGGGGCTTTATTCTAAAACGGGGGTTGGAAATAGTACTGAAAGTTCAGATTTGGAAAAGTTCACCCCAGCAGAGTACTGAGTACTCAGAGAGTACAGCAGAGTGCTCCTTCTATCTCAGTGGGATGTTAGAATTAAGGATCCAGAGGAGAGAACTCACCACTTTCCTGCATTCCAAAAAAACGATCCTTTGCAAACACAATGAACTGAATCCTCCTCATGTAATGTAAGCAGAATAAAGAATGTAGTTCTTTATTTTATTTCCATTGCCCCATGTTTCTGTGTATGCAAAGCTTCTTTTTAGAAAAAAATGTTCTTAAGAAAGTCACCATAGGTAGGTAGGCTGCAATTTTCAGTTTTAGTTAAGAACTGAAACAAATGTATGTCCTCTAACAGAATTTCAAACAGTGTTTGCAGACAGGTACGGATGACCCTGGAGTATCAGATGTACAACAGGTGGAGAAAACAGACCCTGAGCTAAGGCACCAAACAAGGAAAAAAAAACTCAAAATACATTATGTGCCAGTGCAACTTCTGAATGTTATGCCAACTTCACTTTCAGAAAACTTCAGTGCTTTCTGATCATGGACCAGAATATAAACAAGAACTCCCTTCCCTTCAATACACATCATCTGTCAACTTCAAGGTAACAGACAGATTGGCTCCAGCCAACAACCCAGTGAACCATCAAAACTCTGCACATCCTACAGCCCGTGATGCTCAACACCAGGACCTGGTCAACAGACCAGGACCACAAGCAAAACCATTCTTAGAGTAACAACACGAGGACTACGTACAATATTGTGAAGAAGAGCACGTCAGAGGCAGGAGATGGCAGCAGTTAGCAGGTACCTGAGTTCACCTTGATTCTGAAATGGGATCATTGAGCAAGCATTGCATTGCTGTGTTTCAGTGGAGGACTGTTGCAATGAGGAGATCTCTCACATGACACCAGGACAACTATGTTGCTAGCAAAATGTGAGTTACACCTCTAAATTTGTGTTTAAACAATTTATGACTCTAGGAGAACTGACTGCAGGCAAACTGTGGTTTTACACTAGGTGGCAATAGAAAAAGACTCTCGCTTTATAGCAGAACTATAGCCTAAATTGTGCAAATTTCAAAAGGAGCACTACAGCAGAACTGCAGACAGACCTTTATCTGAAGAGGAATGGCCTTTCAATTTCCATCCTTTTTACCTTTTGTTCCCCCAAGAACATCTCTCACAAACCCTCCTCAAGTGCCCAACAGTTGTGTGCCACTCTATTTATGCAGTGAGCTGAGGAGGGCTGATCACAGAGAAAGACTGAACACATATTGCTCCTCTATACAGTAGCTAGTACAAACTCCAATATGTGGACCAAGTCAAATCAGCAATGGCAGATTGAACTACCAGAGGCTGCAGTTAGGCAGATGTTTGGCAGCATCCCCTGGACAATAAGATTTTATCTGTTTTGTTCTGTTTTGTTCTATTTATTTTTTGCCAATCAGAAACAGTTTTCTATAAAAGTGCAATCCTGTCTTGAAGGAGGAAGAAAACTGCCTCTGAGCTATTAGGTAGAGAGAAGCTTTTCCCCATCCCCACTCCCTTTTTCTTTTCAAAAGAAAATTTAACCTCTTTTTTTTAAAACAAACAAACAAACAAACAAACAAAAAAAAGCGCCAACAATCATCCAAACAAAAAATCAGATGTTAACGGTGAGTTTCTTTTAAAGCCTCTGTTCTGAGCACAAGCTTCCTATTTTACCAGGAAATTCACCGTTTAACCTAAAACTCTGATTTGATTTATGTATTCTTTTGACCCTCCCTGAAGTCATAGCAGTGATCAGCAGTGCTGGCAATTCCAGTTACTCAGGAAACCAGATAAAGCATGGATGGGCCATGCAGGAACTAAGATGATTCAGATTTATTTTGCTGTTTTGTTGCTCTGAGAAGGCTCCTTTTAATGTTAAAAGACATCAGAGCTACTGATTTATCTGAAGCACACTAAAAATACTCCATTAGTTCTGAAGTTTGGAAAATGCTGCTGCAAACATTATCTCCCTTGTGTTTCTGATACTATCTCCTGTAAAATAGAAATTATAGGTTATATATGGGCTATCCTTCCCAAACTCTTGGCTCTGTACTAGAAGTGATATCCCTGTATCTCCTTGTGGTTCATGTTCCCTATCTCTTTTCCCTGTTCCATTTCTGGGAAAATTATTAATGACATTGGCAGTCTTGGAATGAAAAAATGAAGTGTGCTTCTTCCTTCAAACACACGTAAGATGACAAGCCTTGCCTCAATGACATCAGTGCTCATGGGCTGCTGTCTCCAAAATAATGATCTGTCAAAGCTTTAGTGCAATCTGCATTTGTGTAAGTAGTAAAGAAATCCAGTGGTTTTTTGCTTACTGAATGATGGTGATAAATTGTTACTTTTGCTTACTGAGAGTGTGAAAATTTACAGGAGTGACAGTAAACTCAGAAAAGTAAACAGCTTTTTTCAGGTCACAACAGTGTCTGGATTTACTGTCAGTATATGTTCATCACTAAATCACATATACAAATCAAAATGAAAAAAAAAAAAGTCACATTTTACTCTGTGTAGCATCCCTTGCAGCTGTCTGTGTGTTTTGACACAAACAACCCTGAGCTTTCAGCAAAAGCTGTTGCCTGTGACAGGACAAGCCCTGTATCTTTGTGATGGTTGTTGCCATGTGATTGTTAATTGCTGTGCGGGAACATTGTGAGCTTTTTTATCCCCTTAACTTCAGAAGGGTAGAATTGAATCAGAAACATAAGTTTAAGGATGCTCGAGCACAGCATTTGAAAGCACTAGGCATCCAGCTTACTTCGGATGCCTACTTTTGACATTTTTGACCATGGATCTCCACTTGATGTTATACTTTTGAAGTGTCGATTGTAATGGAGGCAACAGCCAGTAATATTAAAACATATTTCATTTCTAGAAACTGATCTTCCTTTTCAAGTATTGCTTTTTGCCATGTTACAGAAGATCTACTCAAAGTGTTTTTCAATTACAATGAGTATTTGCTTATTATAAACTTCTCTATGAAGTAGTAAGACTGTTAACACTCAGCAGGAGCACAGGTGTCACATTTGTACACTCCCATCATGGCACAACATGGAAAATGAAATCTTGTTTGTTGCTACTGTAAAATCATCCTAACAAAACCTTGGAATAAGAGTGAGGATTGGCTGCTAGGACACTGCCCACCATATGTAATGTCTGTTAGCACATCTGTGATGCTCCTGAAGGAAAAGCTCTTCAAGGGCAAGTGTTTGAGGGGTTCGCTGACAGCGACCTGCAAGGAGGGAGGCTCCACGAAGGCCGCCGCATCCCACCTCAGAAGTAAAGTTAGCCCCCAGCTCTCAGGCTTCTCCTCTCTGAAAATAATGTCTACTCAGACTATTTATGAGCAAAATCTGCCACAGTGACACTGCTGACTACCCCCTCTAGCGCTGCTAGAGGTGGTTGGCCTGTGGCCCTGGACCTGTGGAGCAGGAAGGTGGGAGGCCAGGGGGATGTCCACTTCACACCATTACTAGTGTGAGACAGAGCGACAAAATCCCGGGGTGCAGCGGGCAGTACGGCATCGGGGGGTGCTATGGCCAACCTTGTCGGGTCCCTGGGACAGGGACAGTGTTGGAAATCCCATAACAGTGGGAAGTGTGTGAGGTAAGGCTTCCAGAGTTGGCCAAAACTGGTGTATACTACATGAGGGTATGAAACAAAGTGTTCAGAGAGATGTTCAGTCTCTCCGATCCAATTCTGGAGATTAATAGGCTTGTATTACCTGCTGGCCTTTGAATAAGGCTGAGGTTTTTTTAAATCCACAAAGCCTTGAGTGATTTTTTTAGCTCATCTTAAAAAAAAATGAATCTATTCAGCACTTAAGCACAGGTTTAATGTCTGGCATTGGTTTCATTGCCATTGAAGACTGACATTTAAACATCTGCTTATGAACAAAGTCCTGATTTGGACAGATTTATCCAATGAAGACCTCCATATCAATGAGCACTTGCCTCCCCAGTGAGAATAACGTGAAAGGAAAGTAGGAACCTTGGAACTTGCAGAAAGGAACAATGTCTATAACCCTGCATTGAACGTGTCTTTTGTGTGTCCTCTGGCAGCTTCAGATGAACTCAGACCCATCTGGCATGGAACAGAAAGTATTTCTGATTTTAACAGAGCAGGGAGATGCTCAGTTCGGGCTCTGGTCTTAGGAACCTTTGGCTGTTGACTCAGGTACAACTGAGAGTGTAACTGAAAGGTTGGTAGATTTAAGTGAGATAACTTGGGTGCTACATGCACCAAACACACAGCAGTCATGGCAGTTGGTGGCATTGATTACCCCCGAGTTTGTGCAAAAATCTGCAGAGAAACTCAAATTACCTTTTTTTTTTTTTTTTTTTCTGAGCTAGAGAAAACTAGCTGAGTTTAGACCAGCACACAGTGGCTGAGCCTTCAATTACTGACTAGCACTTTTCCCACCTTTTCTGTCACCACCTAACACAAGAAATATAGAAGATACATATCCAGGCTATGTTTTTTATATTTTGCAAAGCAAATTCAGTTGGTAATCTTTTTTTTCTAATTACATTTTGAGCACAAAGTTGAGCTATGTCTTTTTATATAAAGCAATTGTTTCTCCTGGCTACTCAAATGGCAGCTTCTGCCATTTTACTCGCAACTTCCCTTGCATGGGCGACACGGATGAGAGCATTTTCCTCCTACTCTTGCCAGAACACGATTTCTGGCATGAAACCCACACTGGCAACATATTGAGCTGTTATCTTTTTCCAGAGTGTGCAACATTAAGATGCTGTCTCTGCATGATAGAAAGTTTAGCTCCCCTCAGATACTACTATTATTTGTGCCTAGGACAGTCAAGCACGCTGACTTTCTTTGCTACTACTTTAGGTACACGATCAAACAGACACAGTCAGAGTTTAGTTTCTACTATTTTAGCTGGGCAATTCAGTGCTCCAAAAACCAGATCTAACGGAAATGCATGAACTACAAGTAAGGAAAAAAAAAAAAAAAGCTAATGCTTTAGACAGCTCAATGAAAAGTCAAGTTACAGTGAACAACTTCCCTAAAATCTGTCACCTGCTGAACGATCGACACTATTCCACACCAACAGTGCACCGCATTCAGACCAGCAACAAATAAGCATCCTGGACGTTCATTTCAACCTCTTTTTTTTTTTTTTTTTGCCATTTATTTTGGCTCACAACCTTCTTTTGGTCCGGGAAGCTTCTCCAATGGACAAGCCGAGGACCTCCAGAGGAGCCCCTTGCCACCAGGCAGTAATGGACCGCGGGAGCCCGTCTTCTCCTCTCAGCCCAGCAACTCGGCGCAGGCTGAGCTGTCACCGCCGGGTCCTTCTCCCGCTCAAGCTGGGGGATGCTCGCTCGTCCCCCGCCGCCCCGGGGCTCCCACCTGGGATGCAGAAGCGTGGTTCCCCGCAGACACCAGGCGGGACCCGCTCCCTGCTGCTCCCCACGCCGCCCGCAGCCAACCGCCCCGGCGCTGCGGGGGCTCGGCGCTGCCTTCTCGCCGTGCAACGGGGGCCCGCCTCCCCCCGTGTGCCCCGTCCCCAGCTCCTTACCGGGCTCTGCCGGGGGAACTCGCCGAGCACGATGCTGACCACGGGGATGCGCAGCGCCGCCGAGACGAAGTCGAGCTCCAGCATCTCCCCGCGGCTCTGCGGGAAGGCGAGGATGGCGGAGACCCCCTGCACCACCACGGTGTGGCAGAGGCTCTGCAGGAAGGACGCGGGGTCGTTGCTCCACGAGGCGCTGGGGGAAGAGAAGGGGAAGAGGGGCAGGTCGCCCAGCCCCGCCTCGATCGCCATCACCACCTCCAGGGACAGGTTGTAGGGCAGCAGCCCGGACACGCCGTTCAGGTTCGCCACGGCCAGCAGCAGCGCGTCCCGCGGGGAGGGCGCGGGGGGTGTTCGCATCTCCCCGCCGCCCCCCGGCCGCCGGCCCCGGGACCCCGCCGGGACCCCCCCCTCGGGGCCACCGCCTCCTTCCACCGCCCCCTCCCGGGGCCAAGCGTCGGGGACCAAGCGGGGCTGCAGGTGGGTGGCCCCCACCCTGACGGTGTGCCCGATGCGCCGCAGGATCTGGCAGGGCTGCGGGTGGGACGCGGAGCCCGGCACCGCCGCCAGCATCAGGGCGCAGGGCGGCAGCAGCAGCAGGCACACCCGGACCACGACACCCCGCACCCCCGGCCCCTGCATGGCCCGGAGACCCCCGCCACGACCCCCGCCGCTTCCACCGGCCCCGCCGCCGTCCCGCCCCGCATCAGCCGCTCCGCGGCCGGCCGGCAGCGGCATCAGCCGCGGCGGGCGGACCCCGCACGGAGCCGCCCCCGCCGCCGCCCATGGAGCCCCGCTATCACCGCGCCCCCTCCGCGGGGACGGAGGAGGAGGAGAAGGAGGAGAAAGAGGAGGAAGGGGCTCAGCCCCCGGACCGCCCCTCGCGGACCCCTGTCTGTGACGGGGAGCACCCCCACACGGTGCAGTGTCCCGCACTCCCCCCACCCCACACGTGCAGCCCCTCTTCCCAAGCTGCAGCCCCCTCCCCAAACTGCACCCCCCTCGCCCTGGCTCCCCTTTCTCCGCAGCTTCCCCCCTGCGCCCCCTGCCCCCTGCCCGGCTCCGGGAAAAGTTGGGGCTGCCGGGCGGCGGTCGCTGGGCTGCGCTGCGCTCCCACCGGGAGGGACGGCGAGCGGCGGCCCCGCGCCGGCTCCTCCCCGGGCAGCCGGGACTTGTAGTCGCCGCCGCCCCCGCCGGCCGGGTGCCGCCCGCCCCCCCGGGGAGGAAGGAGGGGGCTAACAGGGATGCGCCCGCTCCCTTCCTCGGGGGCGCGTCCCGGGACGGCCCCGACGGATGCCCCCGGTGGGGGGTTTCGGCCAGGACTGCCCGCCCGCAAGAGCAGGAGGGGGGTCTGGAGGAGAGTGTGTGTGGGGGGGCGGGGGGCGCGGAGAATGTGCCCCGCGGCTGTGTGGACCCCCTCGGCCCTTCTGCAGTGGATGCTGCGCTGGGTGCCTTCGTGGTACAGCCGCCGCTTCACGGGGAGCCGCTCCTCGGCGCGTGCGAGCCGCAAACGCTTTCTAAAATCGCGTCTGTGACTGAGAGCGCTTTGCCCGAGGGAAAACAGGGCATAGAGGGGACGGGCGCGACGGTGTCCGGGGCTGTGCAAAGTCCACGCCGCGCCTCGGTGCTGGTAATTTGCCCTAATCCCAGGCAGGGTCGGGAGCCGTGCTGACACCCGGTTTAATGCTCTGGCCGGAGTACTAGAGCTCTCTGATCTTATTTCTGCGCTCCGCGATTCGTCTCCCGGACCGGCACCATGTCCCCCAGCCACCTTGTGCACCAAAGGGGTGATAACCTCGGCGTCACGGCGCACCGACCCGGGGACACCCGGAGCCCAAACCTCGTTGGTGGCTCTGGCAGTCCTGGCTGCCTTCCCTGGCTGGTTCAGTGCTGCGGGCTCCTGTGCGGAAGGACAGACGGAGACCCTCGCTCCTGGAGCGGTCAGAAATCCTTGTTTAACTCCTGTACAAGCAGCTCACCTTGCCTGAGTGCTGGCCTTGCTCTCTAACGTAAAGAGCTCCTCTCCTTTGAACGTTCACCTTCCTCCCCCTTTCTCTGAGTTTTATCCTCAGAGGTATTTATGAAATAACATCATATGCTCCCTTTCTTTCTTTCTTCCTTTTTTTTTTTTTTTAATTTTTATTAATTTGATGTACACAGAATCCATGTAGCAGGAGACACTTAGTCACGCTCTAAAGATGTGGTCACTACCCTCTGACAGCTCTGTAGGGCATGTTTTCTGAGCTAAATTCATCTTCTGTGAAGGGAGCTCACTGGCAGTGTACACAGTATTCAGAGTGAGGTCTTACCAAGGTCTTGTACAACCCTGCTGATATTTCTCTGTCTCTATAAAATGGTTTCACCTCCGATGTCCTTAGGTCCATCATGTTACCACTGTTTCACACCTGTGTGCATTACCATTGTCCAACTGATCTGCAAAGCCAGAACTTCCTTCACATTGCACCTCCAGATTCTCACATGGCTCTTAGTGGTGGTCCCTTGGTAGCAAACTGCAAACAGCAGAGTGGTGGTGTGTATGCCAAGACTGAATGCACTGCCTGCTGTGTGCAGAAGTGAGGTAATACTGTGATTAAGGCATGAGTTAATAATGTTTTTTCCCCCTTTTTTTCCTTTTTCTTCTAGCCTTAAAATCACATCTATTTCTCGGCATCTTTATCTTTGATCAGCCCTGGTTCCACCTGTACCTTTTCCTCAACTGTTTTGAAGGAGTGGCTCATATTAACACAAGTATTCAAAGTCTCCTCCCTTAGCAATAAATAATTATTGGCTGGGAGAACTGGCTTTGAATATAGAAGGTTTCACACAGTGCAGAGAAAAATGGGTTTCTTTTCCCAAAGACACAAGAGCTAGATTTCAGGTGGCAAGCATGAACTCATGTGAGCTCTGTACAGCTCCAGAGGAGTATTCTGTGTTTGCATCTTTTTTCTCAGGCTTGGAAAAAACTGGTAAGCTAATAATTTCTCTGTGTGCAGTTAAGTAATGACTTTTCTTTGGGATTTTCATTGGAACTAGTCATGAAATACTGAGTCCACTGTGAGAGAAGGTATTTTTGTTATCCACAGGTACAACCAGCATCTTGGAAACCCTGTGACTTCTAGCCTAATATTTAGACTAACAAGGTCTATAACACTAATACAAGTTTTACATAAGTATCTTGGTTTCAGAAGTACACAGCCCCAAGCTTGGTCATTAGATAAAATGCATTAAAATTTTTATAAGGAACAATAAGTCTTGTGTGTCTTAACAGACAGCCTAAACTGTCATTTATCTGAAGCTTCATTATAGGAGCGGCTCCTTGTATGGCTTTAGGGTACAGGTTGCACAGTCAGAAAAATAATAATAAAAAAAAAGCTTTCAGGGAGTGTAATCAAGCTGATTATTGAAAAAGCTCTGAAAATTACAGAAGAATTCAATTAAGAAAGGGAAATCAGTATCTCCATTTTGTTTATTTGTTTGTTTGCGGGTTATCTATGAGCAGATTGCAATTTCTGCTCTTTTTGGTGATCATGCAGTCCCAGTTTTGGGATTAGTGCTGTAGATAATTCCTGGGTTGGAGCTCATTTTTGAGCAATTCATGGCAAGTGGTCACAGACAGAAGCCTGAACTGTGTGGAAAGGGGAAACTCTGCAGGTGATACAAGAATTTTGACTTGAAAGACTCCAGTGCTTCACAGATCGATTATCTATAGCAACAAATTATGAATTGCTTTTCTTTGCTTTTTTTTTTTTTTTTTAATTTTCGCTCAAATATATTCCTGTTAATAAAGTTCTCCAAAATACCCTTGATATACCGAAGTATTTAAGCACAGGCTTTAATTAAGAAGACACTTACACCCTTAAGTGCTGTTCTGTAAGAATCTGGAATATTTGTAGAAAGTGGTCTGAGAAAGGATGTAAACCTCACCGGAGTGTATACATGCAACATTTGGAAGATTGTGTAATCAATTTATTTGCATAAATGTGCACGTGGAAAAGAGACACATTTTGTTTGGATTAATAAAGAAATCTGAGACTGCTGTGAGTCAACTGCACTCTGCTTTTCAGCAGCATTGCGGTCCTTCTTCCAAGGCAGAATGAATTTTAAATTTTAACAGTTTTTTTTTTTTTCTCATCTTCAGCCCAAGGACTGGCTGCCTTCTACTTTCCCCTTTCTCATGGGGGCTGCTGTAGCAAGAGCATCTGCTCTGCTCTTCCTCCTGTGCCAGTCAGTCAGCTGAAATAAGACCAGGCAGCTTGGCGCAGGCAGATGGACCTTCTGGGGATCAGCTGTCCTCTTGGGTAACCACAAACAGAGCAATGCTGGTGGCATTGGCTGCTGGGGACAGTGACCACAGAAAATGTTCAGCCTCTGTCGGTTGTTGAGCCTCGCCCTTAAAGCTGGGGAAAACCCTTCAGCAATGAAAAATGTACTGGGGAGATGTGATTAAAATCCCCACTCATGTTTCTCTTGCTGCTCTTTCCACTTGCTTGGCTCGTGATTTCTATGAAGGAGAGTTAGTTTGTGTCCTGGGATGCAGAACGATTGTCCTGTTTGTGTTCGGTGTCCTCCTGCCAGGGCTGGCCCCTCCGAGCAACTTGGCTCTCTTGGAAGCAGGTTGTGCTGTCCTCCCTTTTGAGTCTGTGTTTCTCTGCTTTCCTTGCTCCGTGGGCGAGGCTGCCCAGGCTTGACAGAGCATGATAGCCAGTTGCTTAAGCTCATGTTCATCTGTCCCTTTTTCAGCCCCTCAGATTTTTCAAAAACGCCTGAGTCACTAGCTGAGATGCAGGGTGTCATGCACTGTCTCTTTAGCCCTGGATAGGGGTGAGGGATCTATTAGCGGTCAGCCTGCAATGAAATTATTTTCCCTTTTTGCTTTCCAATGACAATAACCATCACTGAAAAATGAGAAATAGGGAAAAGCACTGGAACAGTGTTTAGAGCACTGGCACAGGCTGCCCAGAGGCTGTGGAGTCTCCTCCTTGGCGATCTCCAAAACACACCTGGACATGGTCCTGAGTAGCCTGCTCTGGGTGGCCCTGCTGGAGCAGGGGTTGGACCAGACGGACCCAAAGGTCCCTCCCAGCCTCAACCCTTCTGCGATTCTGTGAAAAATAAAGCATTCAGGTAAAATTTACTTTTCCATTCCCAAAGAACTATCTGTGTGTTTTTTTTTTTTTTTTTTTTTTTTTTTTTTTTTTTTTTGTTTTTGTTTTTGTTTTTGTTTTTGTTTTTTTTTGTTTTTCTATGTAGAGGCCCAAATTATCTAAACACAGTTTAGAACATTTCAGCATATCAACTTTTTCATTTTATTTACCATTTTAAGGGGAAAAGAGAGTCAAAATAAAATTCTGAATGTTCCTTTCATTCCTTCCTCCACAAATCTTTTTCCTAGCCGGAAGTATTTATGAATTTGCAAACACCTTCAGGTAGCCAAAGCTGAATTAAGTATGTTAAGTACTTAAGTAAGTTAAGTATGTTTGAAAAACTTCACCTTGCCCTTGTGCAGGTCTGGTGTGAATCTACAGTGTAGCTGCTACTCCAGATTTACACCTGTAAATTTCCTGGAGCAGACAGGCCTGCTGTTGAATCCTAACCAGCCCTTTGAAGTTAATTTGATTTTCACCAGTCAGGACCAAGTGCTCCTTTGCTGCTTCAGAAATGAGAACGAGACAGTTCTTACTCCCTGAACAAAGCTCTCATTTTCTTTCTCCTGGCAGTACAAGTCCAGAATAACTCCGATACTGTCAGACCTGCCTTGGCTTTAACTTATACCCAGGATGCACAAAGAGCAGGTGAGAAAAATGTGTGGTGAGGTGTTTTATACCATCTCTCCATTTTGGCTGCAGTCTTGTAGCATTGCCAGGCAGCGGCAGGCAGCCCACTGCCCCTTTCAGTTTCGGTGTCTCTTCTCTGAACCTGATATTACCACAAGGTCTCAAGACACTCTGGGTACCTATAAATGGAAAAAAAGTAAGCAACTAGTATTCACTCGCAGCTTCTTCACAGCCACCACTTGAGTGGTATAAAGGTAATGTTTCCATTGCCAGAAGGCCGAAGTAAGGGTTTCCTTGCAGGTGGAAACTGTTCTCTCTGGTAATACAAGTGATCCGATCGGTCGCTTTTACTGCTGCTTGTCTGAAGTGGCGGTATATATCTTCCCCAACAAGCAGCTACAAAACCTTCACAATATCTCCACTTGCCACTTGTTATGTTCATGACATATATTTTGAGTTTGATACTTGTTCATGTTTTTCAACTTGCCGGTCCTCTTGTAGCTCCCCCCTGCTGTTCTCACCTTTGAGATTCATTAATCGTGGGCAAAGCCAAAACTAGTAGAGAAGTACCTTACGATCCAGTTCAGCACTAAGCCTGCGGATATAACTACCTGAAGTTTCTGCCACTGCCTGTAGCTGCTTTTATTTTTAAGTCTTTTCAGTTGTATTACCAAATCTCCCAAGTTGTCTCTTCAAGGTTAAAATGATGGTGATGAAAGCAGCTCCTGTAGGTAGGAATGGGCCCAGCTTAGAGCATTGCAGTGGGTGGCACAGACAAGGAGCCTTTGGGAGGCCCTTGGTTTAGGGTGATGCTTATCTGGGAACCCAGAATATGGTTTAATGTAAAGTCTCCTGCAGCTTTCTGAGTCCAGGAGTCAAACTGTTGGAGCTGACCACATGGGGAAGAACTACTTTTTGGTATATGCACCAAACCTGAATGTACAGGAGGGGTATGGCCATGAGCCTTTAAACTCTAACAAAATGCACCAGCTAAATGCCAGAAATGTGTTCAACTGAGTCAGAGAAGGAGAACATTCTCCACAGGGAGTCATTTAGGACAAAAGCTATCCCCACTGCAGCCCCACCACGTCTGTGCCAGCAGGAGCATAGGAGTGGTTCCCAGTGTGGTGTGCGCTTGTGTTTGTGTGCTGCCACTGTGAACAGTGATTTTTCTCCTGCCAGCAGACAGGCAGGTGCTCCCTCCTCCAATTATTTTTTCAGGTAGAGGGAGATCCTCTGTCATGGCCATGCCGATGATGTTCCCCATGAAAATCAGACACTGTCACACCCTGTAGGACCAAGCTGGATTTAACATAAGAATGTGCTTGCCTCTTTATTCCAGGATGACAGCCAAGCACTTGTGAAAATTCTGTGAGAAAAGAGGAAAAAGAGAAAACACCCTTTGAAATCAGTGTCAAAATAATTACTAATATCAATGTTGTTTGAGTAGGCAGGTCAGACAAGCACCTTACCTCCTAACAGAGCAAACCCATAGTTCTGAAGAAAATGTCGGCCCTGGTTTGCTGGCATTGTGGTACCTTCAGCATTGCATCATTTACTCCATGCTTCTGCACCAAATACAAGATTATTGGAGGGTATGTGCAACCTTCACATGGGTTTGGTTGGTTTCTTTAGGCCACTTGGAGTAAATGCTCAGTGAAAATGAATAAAGACTGACTTGCAGGCAGAGTCTTCAGTTTGCAGAAGGAGAGGAGGGCACCCCCTACCTCATGGCACTGGCAAGATCACATATTTCTTCCTGTATCTGTTTTTCTCCTGCTTTCTCTGGACTTAGTGTTGGGGAAGGGAGGGGAGGAGTGAGATATCATGGGTGTTTATCAAAGTTGAATTGTAAGGGTGGTGTAAAAAACAGGAAAAGACTGAATAAGCAAACTCCTGAAAGGCCACAACAGCATCTGTGTAAGAGGTAATTCACCCAATTTGTCCAGCTAAACAATTCTGTCAAGTTTACCAAGGGCTGCAAAATTGGCAAACTGCCTCATCCTCTGAGAAGCGCAGCGGCAGCGTGGGCTTAACCCTCCTGTTTGCTCACTGAAAGCACTGACTTGTACACCCTTACTCAGAGCAACAGGGAGAACCTTATCCAAATTATTAGCCTTAATAAGGATAGTATGAGCTAAAGTGAGTTGGACAGGAGCCACCTCACCAGCCGCTGTCATGATGACTGCCTTGGGCTGGGTCCTGCCTTTGGGCACAACCTGAAGCTGTGCAGCAGAAGATGCAGCTTGGCAGGGATGCCACAGAGGGACGCTGTCCAGAACAATGAACCCCTGCCCCAGCATCCAGCAGAGCTCCCTCCCCAGATTTCACCAGAAGGGAAAGCTTCCTGGGGCTGTGTTTTTAGCAGGTGAGCTCCACCTGCTAATTGAGCACATACCTGGTTGTAACGCTGAGCAGCAGCCTCATGGTTTTCCCAGTAACTTGCCTTTTCTGTACAATATTAGCTCTCTGTTCTGTGTGTGTGTTTATGTAACTAATAAATGATTCCTTAGAAGTTGCTTCTTGTTGCAATTTCCATTAAGACATGGCATACTGACAAAAAAACAAACAAACAAACAAACAAAATCACCTGGTTACGTGCAGGCACAGTGCTGAGCTAGAGACTCAGGGAACCTCAGGGAGACACTGTACATCTTGCTTGCTCTTTGCTTCGGTAAGAGATGTCCTAGGAGGACACCTGGTGTCAGATGTGCTATCCAATCTATCTGTTTGAGTCAAATACACTGATAAGGGCATGTGCATGAATGGAGATAAGAGTCTTCTGCATCAAGGAGGCATTCAGCAGTTTATTCCTATGCATCTGGGCTCAAGAACAAGCTTATCCAGCAGGGGTATAATCTGCAATGTAGTCTAAATTACAATTAAGCCCTCTTCAAAGTGATATCAGGAAAAAATATGTGATGCAAGTAAATGTCTTAGAAGGCTAAATAATGCAGAAAGTTAGGCTCACGTAGGAGATTACAGTGGCAAAAGGGAAATGTCCATAAAATGCTGACATATGAGATAAAGTACAAGTGAGAATGGCACTCACCCAAGGTCGTGTTTTTAGAAGGAAATAGATGAACTGGATGTGTGGCATTTGTTCAAGGGAACCCTTAAATAATATGATGCTGGATACTCTCCTGGTAAAAAAAAATACAGACAAAGCAATAGTTAAATCAGACATATTCATATAACACTTGTTCTTCATCACGCTCCAGAAGCAACCTAAGAACTGAAGAATTTAAAGAAAATTTAAGAAAAGAAAAAAAAATTAAGCCTGATGTATTTTTAAAATCTGAGGTTTCCTTAAACAACATTCTCATGAAAATCACATGTGCTACTGCCAGCATCAGATTACTCCCATTGCCTGAATGGGCTGTGTTGGAGCAAGCACAGGTATTTTTAACAGGGTTACTGGTTAGCAGGGGATAGACATCTATGAGAAGAAAGAGTAAAGATATCTCAGGGTTTATGATGTAATCCTGGCTTGGAAACTGTGGTGTGCTTTCCAGCTCTGCTATATGGGTCCTTACTGAGTTTCAATTTCTTGCCATAAAATGCAGACTCAAGCAGTGCTCTAGCCCCTCACAGCGCAGCAGAAGGGTGTTACTGGGAAGGAAAGATCTCAGAATACAGAGCACTACTTGTGCACCATTGGAGATTCTTGAAGCATCCTTTTGACAAGCTGCTTTAAACACTTAAGAGCTTTGTGAAGAGGAGGAAGAAAATGAAAGTTTTCTGTGTTTTGTTTCAAAGCCTGGAAAAACAAGCAAACATCATCTGTACCCTCACACATTGTGTGGCCACCCACTGTTGTGTAAATCTTCAGGAAAAGCCTGAAATCATTAAAAATGGCAACATAATGACAACATGTGGAACAAGGGTTAGATCTTTTCATGAACAAAGCTTTGTGTATTCCTATCCCTCTGAAAAAAAGCGATGGAAAAAATATTTTTATTTGCTTTTTCTTAGAAGTATTGAAAAGAAAGGCAAAGCAGCTTGATGCATTTGAAAGGTAAATTATTCAGTAAGGCTCTTCAGATAGCTTGAGTATAATTTTTTCCTTCTGCATTTTAAAAAGATTTTTGTGTAAGAAGTTTTTGGGTTACTAGGACCACTGGCAGCTCAAATGAGAGGCCTCCAGAAGAAAGCAGTTATGGTGTGCTGGTTACTTCCACTACAGGGCAGCTCCTGTAAGTGAGCTGGTGAAGAGAGAGGGATCCTGCTATGGACAACACGTACCTCTAGGAATAAAGAGGAAATTGCAGAGAGCACTGGCACACTGAGCTCAGGTGCTTCTCTTCCTTGTTTCTAGAAAAGCAAAATTATGCTCTGTCCTTTACTTGTCTTTCATAGTTAAGGTTCAGCCCCACCACTGAACATTGCCCCTGCTGAATGTCCCTGGTAATTGTCCTCAGTGGGTGTACCGGCGGGGTTAGGCACCACCCAAGAGGAGCAAGCTGGGCATTTCTGCTGTTACAGCAGTGACAGTAACAGCTGGCAATGTGGCTGTTGGCTGCTTCTAACCTTCATGGCAAAAGTATTTTTATAGTTGATAACGTTTGATGAGAAATGAAAATTTTTGAGGCTCTTTGGAATGCAGATCAGCTTCAAAGCATTCAGTTCCTCTCTTGCCTCAGACTTTTTCTGCAGACAACAGGAAACTGTGGAAACATCACTTGGGAAAATATTATTGTAGTTGATAAATGTCAGTATAAGCAGGAAAGATGTTCTAGCATCTCAGAGTCATCTGCTTGCCATGTGAGAAGGGGTCTTCAGTAGTAAACAGGCTGAGGGAAATGCTGAATTGTTTGGAAATAGCACAAAAATAAAAAATAATAATAATAATAAAAAAAAGTGTTCACGAACTGAGCCTGAAGAAATATGCAGGGAGGAAAGCAGAACTGCAGGGTAAATTCACATCCTCTGGGAGGATCTCCTAAAGATGTATGTTAACCCCAAGCTCAGCTTAATGTCCCAAAGTCTTGTCCAACTGTGGGGAGCATTTCATGTGGAAGTTGATGGTACTTAACACTACTTGGTTTGGCTAGGAGTGGAACAAATGGAGAAGACAAACCCAGCAATGTATCCACTGCACCCAAAAAAAAGTATCTGACATGACCTAGAGAGAGAAAATTTCTCTCTAATATAGGATTATAAGCATTTTGGAGTGGAGAACAGAGAACTAAAGAAATCCAATATTAGACAGCCTCGTGACAAATTGCTATGATCTCAGTCTACCAAAAATAGTAGGTGGTTTCTGCAGATAGTATTTTGAGGAAACCTTTCTGATTTTATTTAAACCATTAGTTTCTTGACAAGAGAAGGATCAGTTGTGTTTAACACTCCAACTGTATGAACTCCATATTTTTCCTCCCCAAAATTAGTTACACATATAAAATCAATATTTTTGTCCTCAGTTTGTTTTGGTTCTCCACATATCCTAAAGAATAAGGAAAATTCCATAAGAACAATGGACATGTATGAATATATTTGTAAAAAATAAATATTTCATCAGTTCAAGGCTGACAAGAGTCCTCTGGTATATTGATTGGTTGGAAACTGCATGCTTGCAACAACTGTCATTAAATTAGGAAGAAAAATAAAATTCCCTCACTCTCCTAAGTAAATCCACACCTGAGTAATTAAATGAATGAGTTCTAGCTCAAATCTGTATCTTACAGTTACGGTTTTGAAATTAGTACAATAAAAAAATTATCCTGAGCCCTGCCTGATGAAACCTATCACTCATTTGAATTCTGTCCATCAAACACTTGCAAGAAGTTGCTTTTGATCAATCTACCATCTGAGAGAATACATTTCAAAATTAATCTAGGGAGCAACAAATATTCCAGAAAGAAGCACAAGCACAGGCTCATTGTAGAGCAGAAAAAGAAACCATATTCACTATGGCTGCTATGAATTATTCACTGATGAGCAATAATAATAAAAAAGAACCCTCAGAATTACTGGTATAGATGTGCTATCCCTGTCTTGTTAACAGCCTGTGGCTGTTATGGAGCACTGCAACTCTGTCAAGGGGCTAAACCTATCTACAGGAAGAAGTTTAATCTGTTTAGCCTAATATAGCAACTGGTTTAGTTACAGTGGTGCCAAACACCCAGGAAAAAAATGTTAATCTAAAATAAGTAGAATTCAGACTAAAATATCTGTATCTTTATGCAGTTCTCCAGGCTGTGTTAAAAAAGACATTTGAAAACCACATTTTTATTTAAAACTGTGCTATTTTTTCCCTGTTCGACCCCCCCCCCCCCCCCGCCTTTTTCCTTTGAAATTTGTAGCAAGTTTGGAATAGCAGCAAATCTATGTAGTTTGAGACTGTGATGTCTTTGTTATTATTCTTCCATTCAACAGGAAAACCATAATACTCAGCTATGAATAGATAAAGCACTGTGTATTGTTGACAGTATTTTAAACAAAAGAAGAGATACATTTATAGAACAAGTTGTATGTCCCATTTTCTGTGTTGAGGAAGGTCAAGTTCTGGACTGGTCAAGAGCAAAATATTGCAGTTAATGAAGTTACTCAGTGGAAGCCAAGAAGAGAGTCTGACGATGTGTCTTTGGGACCAGTGAATTGAAGACAGCAAAGAGCCAAGTGAAGCAAGAAGCGTGATTGACCTGCTCTTCTCAGATCAACCATCAAAAGCTTACCAAGGCTGTGGGACAATTTCTGACAGCATCTGCTTAGACGTTTTTAGGGCAGATCTGTGGGTTAAGTTCATCGGCTTGTGCCTGAAGTTATCTCGGATGCAGATGAATCATATGTTGACATAATATTAGACCTAAAAGAGTTTATGCAGCTAGAGCCAACAGGCATTCAGCAGAAGCAGGACCCCCTGTGACGGTTCCTCAAGAAGTCATCAGCTGTGGGAGGAATAAGTGCATATGTGTGGTAATGAGTTAATCACACCAGAGCATCACACTGTCTGGGCAGAAGGCCTTGAGATCGAACCAGGCAACTAGCAGTAACAGCAGGGACCTGGAAGAATGGCAAACCAAGCAGGGAAAATCCATAATGCATTATTTGCTGTTGCTCCACCGGGGTCACTACCGTTGTACGAATTAACAGCACCTGCTGAGGACCGGGTAATTTAACCAAAAGACTGGAACCCCCGAAAAAGGGCTTCATACACTGAATTGAATTGCTGGAAGAGCAAACGCTGAGTTCTGCTGGTACTAAGCCAGGGAAGCATATCCTGCTAAAAAGTCTGCAGAGGACTGCCAGAAAATCAGCAAGCGTTTGCAGTTAAAAAGTTGTCAAAATACTCTTGTAAAAATAGACTGACTGTGAATAATGAAAAATGCAGGTGAAAAATGTGTGCAGCTAATGAGTGAATGGAAAGCCAAATGAGTTATAAATGCATTAAATGCCATTTTCCTTTGTGTTAGGTAAAGGGCAGCTTTCTAATTAAATCAACAGTCATATATAAAGTGGGGATATATTTAATGTCCACGTGAACTTCAGAATTTTAAAAGAGATAGTAATTTACCCTTATTAGGTTCCACATGACATTTCCTCAGATGAAGGCAAGGAAGAACCTGAAGCAATAAAAACCTTACTCATCCTCAGATCCTTGCATTTTTCTACTCTTCAGATGAAAGTACCAGGTAGGTTTTGCTCTCTGCTTGTGGTTATGCTTTTAACTTCTGTGGCTAAGGTCCTCCTCTGGATTCACAGAGTTCTTTTGATCCAAAGGTTTAAACAGGACATGTAGGCTTTGGAGTTCAGTGATTGAAGTAGGATCAGTGCTATTATCAAAAAAATCACAGTGCACTGGTTTATAGGCTTTGCAGAACATCAGCTTACTGCAACCACATTTCTAATGAACTCAGTAAGCTTAATGCCATCTTGTTGAGGGTTGGTTTTAATTATTTTTTCACTTAAGAAAAACTATGTCTCTATGTATTTCTCAAAACACAACTGAGACATGCTGTAGCAGATCTTGTCAGCCTGCTGTTTCTGTCTCTTCTGTTTCTTTCACTTTCTGCATTTTTTCTGTTATTGCCTGCATTCTCCGCAGGTCAAGATCTTTCAGCACTTCACCTTCAAGTCTTCTGTCCCCTCTCACCACCATCAGCAGTCACCCCTCAGGCAGTAATGTTTCTTTTTATATCTTGTTTGCAACACCTATTTCTCCACTTTTTTACACTCTGCAAACCTGAAGCATGTTAGTAACTCTACTCCAAGTGACACAAGAGAGTGAAGTTGCACAGATAAGTATGCACACTGAATTTTGCAGCTGCGTGAAGTATAGCATGAAAAGTTCCGGAGTTTTTTTGTTTGTTTGTTTGTTTTGTTTTGTTTTGTTTTGTTTTTTTCTTCCCTGAAATACACCATAAAAAAAGCATATTTTTAGTCTACTAATACATTGTGTTAGACATGAAAGATGCAAAATCTATCCCAAGCTTATTTACTTACAAAATGGCAAAAATGGCAAAAAATGGGCTCCTGATGTAAATGCCATCTATTTCTAGCCTATTCTGGGATGTGTTTAGGCTTATCTAAGCAATTTTCCCCACGCTGTCTCAGTCTTCTTTAAAACTACAGTAGTTTTCCTTTTTTTTTTTTTTATTATTATTCTTTTTTTTTTCTCTCACAGTGCCTCTCTGCTTCTCTTCTTATTTAATAATCTTCACATCACAGCAGCCTTTTCTGCAATGGAAGAATTGAATGGGTTGCATGTGTTTCTTCCACCCCTTGTTATTTTCCAGGAAGCACTGCTAGAGTGAGAGCTCGTTGTGCTGTGTCATTCAAGGGGCTGAGGATCAAATTCCCAAAGGTGCCCATGCAGTTTTTGACCTCCTGAATGACTGCCACCCATATAAGCCTACAAGGACTGACCTTGGTGTTCTGTCTGAGGTCCTCAGTAGTTCTGAACTGAGGGTCTGCCTAAGAGTTGACCAGTGTCCCCAGAAGAATTTTTTCCCTTGGAGTCACGACACTGACAACAGCCAGATAAGGGTTGGTATTGGCATTACCAAGGTATTCCCCCTTGTTATAGAGAGGAAACAGTGGATAAGGTTAAACAACAGGCTTGTTAAATGGAGCAGGCCAGAGGAATGCTGACTCAGTGGTACTACAATTTATGGGAGCAATGCTTTGGTGGCAATGGAACTACAAATGCTAACATTATCCCGATCTACATATTACCCTTAATACATTTAGGCGTTACCATAGTCTTAAAATAAATAAACCTCTAGAAAATAATTATTAATAAATAAAACTAAAAAAAACAATTCAGACTAGAGATTAGAATCAAAATTTGCACACCTAGGTATGTGCAGAAGTAGCACCTTAAATTTACCCAACTTAAATTTACCCAACTTAAACCACGAGAGAACTTTTTCCATAAGCATTTTTCCATGACAACTTTGGAAATTGATAGAATCCCTATTTAAAAAAAAAAAAAAAAAAAAAAAAAAAAAAAAGAGAGAGATTTTTACTTAAAAGTCAACTTTTAAACATCTGGGTGAAGAATATTGATATTGACTTCTCAGATTTCACGACAGACAAATATTTTAAAGCATTGAAGTTCATAGTACTGAGAAGAGTGTTAGTTAAACACTCTAGTATCCTCTTTACTAGTTTTTAGTAAAAAGTAACTAACAACCTAAGCAAGGTTGTTAGTTACTTTTTACTAAAAAGTTTCCTGTTTCATTTCTTCCACTTTATGGAAAGAACTTCCAGCTGTGAAAGGGCAGTAGTGGTCTTATGTTAGAAGACTTCAGTTAAGATTTGCTTCTCCGGCCTGCAGACTTTGCTTTTGAAGCAGACCTATGCTTTCTCTCCTTGAGTGTTCTTCAGTGTAGCAGAGTGATAGCATTCAGCAGCCAATCTGAAAATGGAATTCACTGCAGAAGTTCAAGAATTGAGGTGAAATGCTGAGAGAACACTGGCTTAAAACCAAAAAGGAAAGGAAACACATAGAGATGAGGAAAAACCGGCAAGGGCATTACTGTCTGAGAAGGCTGGAATACTGATATTTTCACCCAGGCTTGAGGGTTGCAGAGACTTGTGTATGACAGCAGGTTAGGACAGTGAAGCAAATCATGCTGCACTACCCTGGCTGTCTTCTTTGGCTGAGATGCTTGGCTCTGGTGACAGGGATGTTGTACAGCTTGACACTGGCAAGGGAATGATGTGCTGGGGGAGGGCAGCCCCAGCTGCAGTGACCCTGAGGAGAACAGGGTTTTCAGCTCCTGAAAAAACAAAGAGCAAAACCAAGAGGGCAACGACTCTGGGCCTGTTGGAGCAGGGAGGTGCATGCAGGGACACTGAAGGAACTGTCTGTCATCCTCATGCAGCTGCTCTTTGTTGACTCAGGAAGGTCCTGATGGCTGGGGGAGGTTCCTCGAAAATGACAGGTAGATGTCAGCCATCCGATTCTGGGACGGTGGGTCTGATTCCAATTTTAAGAAAAAAAAAGGAAACCTTATAACTCCCAAGATGTTTTTCCACTTATATATTTGTTTAATGTTTTATTTCTTTCCAATTTACATGATTAATACTTTTGTCCTTTCTTAACCGCATGCACATATAATCCTAGAACAGTTACTGTTTGGCAGATATCAGATGAATTAAACATTCTCAGTACTGAAATCAGAAATATCCTAAATAAATCTCCTAAATTAATTTGTATGTTTGGCTTTTTTATTATTATTATTAATTTATTTATTTAGGTTCACATTTGTTAGTTTGTTATTTGAGAAGATTTAGCTTTTATAGGATCTGAGATAGACATGATTATGTCTTCTGTGTGTCAGTTCAAAATTGGAATATGATCAGAGCTGATTTCACCATGGCTAGCCTGTGAAGCTTTGATTTACTCAGATGCATATCCATCTGCTTAACTGGGAAAAGGAATAGTCCTGTTGACTTCAGTAAAACCATCCTTTAATTCCCACTTGGTGGGACGAGATGTTCAGAGGAAGGATTCTGAAAAGCCCTGAGTCATGGCCTGGTTCTGTTTCTCTGTACGTGGCGCAGTGTTTAGTGTCCTTCAGGATTGTTTTAGTTACATCAGCCGTCATGAGTTATAAAGAGAGATCTCTTTTTCAGTCTGAGATGAACTTCTAAAGAGTCACTCTTATGTTTTGTTTGTGCTGAATTTTTATCCTCTTTGTGGTTTTCTGAAGTGTTCCCAGTTTTTCACTTCTAAACTGTAGAACAATAATAGATCTGGGAAGTTTATTACATTGTAATTTGCAATCAAGCCTTGACTAACCACTTGGCCATCATTTTATTATCTGAACTCAGTTCTTTTGGGGATTGCAAATTAGCAGGACATAGATTCCTATTTCCTCTCCCTTAGCAGGGATGATACACCTGTCTCAGTAGAAATTTCATCCATCGGTAGGTATGGATATCATTGTAATGCTGTGTTTAGCTTCTGATAGTTCAATATTGAAAAGGCAGCAGGTGGTGGAAACTAACTTCTATAAATTATTATTTTAAGTGGAATCAGCTTATAACAGATTCTGAACATAACTTTCTTCTTAATATAACTTTCTGAATAATAGAAACAGTGTAGCTAGCCAGTACAAACAGGTGATTCTCCTGCTTATATTTAGCATTGCTGCAGCCTCAGCTTGAGTATTGTGTGCAGACTGGGTTTAACAATCTGAAGGGGTTGTTAAAATACTTGAAAGCTTCAAGAGAAGGGCAGCAAAGCTGGTAAATGGGCTGGAAGGCATGTTGTGTGGGAGAGGCTGAGGACACCTGGTTTGCCCTGTCTGGAGAAGAGGAGGCTGAGAGGCAGCTCCCTGCAGCTCCTGAGGAGGGGAAGGGCAGAGAGAGGTGCTGGCCTCTGCTCCTTGTTTACCCATGGCAGGAACTGAGGGACGGCACAGTGCTGGGCCAAGGAGGCTCAGGCTGAGCATCAGGGAAGATTTCTTCACTGTGAGGGTTGTCAGGCACTGGAACAGGCTCCCTGCAGAGGTGGCTGGTGCCCCGAGCCTGTCTGTTCAAGAGGCATTGGAACAATGCCCTCAGTAACATCCTCTAACTTTTGGTAGTTGTCAGGCAGTTATATACAGTGGTAGTTGCAGGTCCCTTACAACTGAACTGTTCTGTTCTGTTCTGTTCTTGACAATTTTGAAGTTTATTCCTTCCATGTTCTGATGAGAACTCCAGCTTGAAGGACAAAAATCAAATCTCTTCCAACTCTTTCTCTTTTACATTCTCTTCATAGGCCCTTTGCTCTCTGTACCCTATCTTGTTCTGAATGATTTTCTGCTAGGTACCCTTGTTTCTTCCACATTCTGTTGTAATTTGGCAGCTCTAAGTAGGAGTCTGTCTGTTAATAATCGGTGTGTCTGCTTTGAGCACACTCTCTGATTACTATCAATTCTTCTGGAGATTTTCTGCTAGTTGTTGATTTCCTAGATCTGTTCATTGAGGATGAAATCCCCCCAGATATTGCACAGAAGTTTTGAATACACACAATTCATGACATCCATTTTCCCCTCTAATATTTTTACCTGTGGAACATTTGCAGCTGGAGGGAAAGGACGGCAGTCTCTGACCATCAGTTTTTCCTTGAAGGTCAAACTAAGGCAAAGAGACTCTTGCTTTTCCTCATTAACGGTTTGTTCTCCAGTCCATACAGTACACAGAGTTGGCTTAGCAGATATTTTTGAAAACAAATAATCAACACTACTTTAATTTGTCTAAATAATGCAAAATAGATGATCATTTTTAAAGATCTTAGATGGAAAAGGTATAGCTTGGTGTCCTGGTGGGCTGTCATCAAGGGCAATTCAGCCCCTTCATTAATTCAAAGCGAGAGAGAGTAAGATCATTCTGCAAAAACTCAGCCAAAGTTGATTTATTAAAACCTTATGACTCACCAACTTACTCCTCCTTCTCAAACCTGAATTTTGGATTGAAATCCTTCAAGAAAAATTCCTGAAAGCAATAATCAAAGTGTTCTTTATCAATCTGTGGTGGATTTGAGTTAGTAGAGCCCCAGTTCCAAACAGTCATTTCTTGCAGGCTCAGTTCAGTCTGACTCACAGTTCTTGTTGCTACTTTCTTTCTGGTGTCTTGATGCAGGTTTGTTGTTTGTAGGTTTGTAGGTCTTTTTTTGAATATGAGATAAATTGTTGAGGGGCTGGAAGGTAAAATAAGATCAGTGACTGGATATCCTGAGGATACAGTTTTCCAAGACTGAATACTGAGCTCTTAAGAAAGTGACATGTGGGAAGCACTGAAGTGGACAGTCTAAAATTACAAGTTGGTTTTGAAGAACTGGACTTTTGCTGAGAAGTGTATAACCTTTTAAGAGGGAGAAGAGGAGAATAATAATAATAATTTAAAAAAAATAATAGAAAGAATGAAAAAAATCAGAAGATTAACGCTTTCAAGTTATGCAGCACACTGGCAAATCTAGATTGTTGCCAGCAGGCAAGTGGCAAAATGGCTGCAGTTGAAAATTCAGAATGGTAACTTTATGTAGTTGGGTATGTGTTACATGGATATGGAACAGAAGAGGGGAAAGTGATGGATACCAGAGGAATGTCATGGTCTGTGTTGAAACAGTGAGGAAAAACAGTTGTGCATTTTGTCTGAAAACCTGTCCACTAAAAATCGAGCTGTCTACTATAGTTAACTGAGTGAAGGAAGTGATTCTTTTGGAATGTGGAAGAGAAGCCCTCAAGCAGTGCTGTGAATTGCCCTTTGTCCTGGGCTATGTTAAATATGAGACAAAGCAGGCAAAAATAAATAAATAAATAAATAAATAAATAAATAAATAAATAAATAAATAAAAAGTGAATAAAATTGTACCAACAGTGGACTTAATGTTTGCCATGTGCAAATGTTGTAGGGCCATGCAGTGGGATGGAGCAACAGAGCTGGTCCTGGCTCTGTGCTGCTGACATACCGTGTCGTTTTTTGGAGAGGGTGTTATGAATCCTGACCAGGCTCCGCTCTTTATTATTTCAGCTGTCATTGAGGCTGGTGGTTCTCTGGTAGGGGGTCACACCACCTGGAGGGAGGCTTCTCTCCTGGGGAGACATAATGACATCAGCTTCCTTCATGCCATCATGCACTGCTGACTACTGCTGCAGGTGAAGGTACTTTGCAGGTACTTTGCTGAATATCTCTGCCCATTAAATGTGTTGTGAAAGTCAGCTTGGTCTGGCATCCTGGTCTCCGTTGTCAGTCTTTTGTCCTTTGCTGTGTTGCCAAAATTCAAGCAAATACGATCACTTTTGTGCGAAAGGCATTGCAGACTTCAGATGTTACTCAAACATTTACTTCTTATGTGAGAATTGTGTTGCCTTGCCTGAGTTAAATCTCTGGAAATAATACTATCAGAGTGTGTGGAGTAGAAGGCTGGTGGTAAAATGATAGAAAAGCACTGTAAATCTGTAATTTTCCATAATGAATTATTCATGGGATGTTATTCAAACCACAGACAGGAAACTCATATGTATAAAGTTAGCTAAATACTATAGTTCATTTACGAACAGGACTCAGTCATGTGAAGGCTTGCCATATGGCCCCCACTAGCAGAAGCAGAGATTCAGAGCCATATTTTCTGCTGGTGCACACAGGGATAGCTCCATTGACTTTAATGAAGCTGAAGTTTATGCTAGATGAAGATTCAGCTCTTTCTTTTTAGAGGTTGTGTTGTTGTATCTCTATTGTAGTTACATGTCCTTTTTATTTACGAACATGTGACAACTTTGTTTTTCCTTGTGTTGGTTAGCATGTGGTTATAAATCTCTCCTCCACAATTGTTGAGGGTTCTTCAGCTCTTCTAACCCACAATATGAATATTTCATGGGAAAACTGGATATTTTTTGCCTTGATAGAAGCCAAATATTTAAGCAAAGATGGGAATTAGAGATTGGAAAACATAACTAAATATAGTGATAATAATGGCTACCATAACATGTTCGTATTAGGAGAAGCTCAGAACAGCTAGTTTGAGCGGGCTAAACTGCTAAGGACTAAGATGAGCATCTCCTGTATCAAAAACTGGACAAACTATTACTTTTTTTTCTTTTTTTTTTCCTCCAGCCTGAACTTCCAGCACTGCTTTGTGCCTTATAACTCTTTTCATGAACATGGGCCACCTTTGTTTCTCCCTTATGTTATAAATGAAGTCTCAACTCAATCTGAATTTTGTAATATTTATACTTATAAAAGGTTATAAAAGGTATAAAAGCTATAAAAGGTATAAAAGGCAAGTAAACAGCGCTGGGTGTGCGAGGAGTCTACGCTCCACCAACATGCACACACAAACATCAAACATTCTAAATAGACAGAACATTGCTTTACATACTAAACCCGAGTATGCCTGTACAAATGTACAATCAGGAAAGGTAACAATTCTTTAAGTTCCATAACTTACTAAAATCGAGTACGCCTATACATAAAAGGTAACAAACAATCCTTTAAGTTCCATGACTTAACAGTCTCCATTTTCCATTCTTTGTCTTAAATTACAGTCTCAATTTTCCATTCCTTTTGAACAATATGTCTCGCTTAAAGTTGTCAAGCAACTTGGGTCTTTGGGCCTTATATATCCCATTTTTCCCGGATCGAAGAAAAGTATATTCATCTCCTTTTCAAGGCCAATAGGGCCTGGGTCAAAAGGCACATCCAGGTCACCAGGGGGCATAACAGCAAAAGCCTTCAATGGCTGTAGCAGCAGAGGGGCCGATGGCGTAGCAGTCTGGTCAGTAAAGGAGCCCACAGCTCCCTCAGTGTCTGGCAGACCACACGTTTCTGACTGTGGTCCCACAGGGCTCTTTAAGGCCTCCGAGACTGCTCGCCAGGTGCCGAGCAATCCCACTGCAACTGTGTCATTTTTAGTTGCAGAGTCCCACACCTTGACATCAGTTTGGTTCCATGTTACAGGATCATAAACTGTCCGATCGTTAATAAGGAGAATAAGCAGTAAGGTTACCAGGACAGTCTTTGTTCCTAAGGACGTATGATCCCCCATAATGCGCAACTGCTGACCAGTGAGGGGCAGTTGTGTGTGCAGCTCCGCTTCTCTCAGCTTGAGCTTCTCTCCAGCTCTGGTGCGCCCATTTCCAGCAACTTTCTGGATGAGCTTCTCTGAGCAGTTTGCTGAGTTTGGCCGAACCCATCTTCATGAGGCGACCAATGTGCCTGTTCCCATCCTGGTCTCCGTTCTGCTAGCCTGTTCCTCTTCACTCCTTCTTCCTGCTTCTTTATTGCTCATAACTTCATCACATTGTCTTGTCTTCCTTTTTTATCTCGAGGACAGGCTCCCCTCTTATACCCTTCTCTCCACAGCAGTTCTTTTCAAAACAACTTTTCATTGGTCAAACAGCTTTAAATGTAACAACAACAGCAAACACCCAGAAACATCCATGCCTTAACGCTGGAGAACAAGCAACCTGAGACTGTATGGAGTCTCCTGAATCACCCTTCTTTGTTCCCTCTAAACTCTTTTACATTCCTGATGGCCTCATTGTTAAGAGTCTAATGTTATCTCAGCCACGGGGGCTTTCCAACCCCCATGGCCATACTCCCAAGTCTCCCCTTTCTTTATTAATATCAACCATTTTCTCGACACGAATTACCACTCCATATATAACACTTACACAGATACTTATTGCCCCACATTAGTCGAGAGCCCTGTGAAAACAGTCTGGCTGCATGGGCTAACCGAAGGCTTACAGTCATGACCTCATGGATGTGGTATGTGGGCAGAGGTCTACCTGTTGTCCAGGGCTGCCTGGTCATTGTTGTGCTGCCAAAGGCCAGGGTATTCAAAAGGTGCAAAGTCTATGAATGGCAGTCTATGAATGGCAGACTGCGGAAGGAGTTGCAATGAATAATAATTAAAACTGCCTCTGAATGTTGATGGCACAATTCTGCACTTTTTATGGCAAAAGTCTGAAACTCAGTATATTCTGCTTAGTAAATATGCAAGGGCATTGCAGAATAACGTTGCATATGAATGCACTGACTTAAGTGATGATTCACTACAATTTTTCCTGAGCTGCTGGTTGAGCAAGGCAGCCAATAGCTAGCCAAATATATTTTAAGCCACCCCAGATACTCCAGGCTTGGTAGAATTGCTACTAAATATTTCTGTCCTTGTATAGGAACAATTGCCCACGATGATAATTTGCAAAACTGACAAATATTAGCACATCTAAGGAAAATCTTTGCTGTCTTACAAGTGCACTGTTTTAATGCCAAACTTCTGTATCTGGTGAGCTCTGAACAAGCAGCAGGCTCACCCTGATTAGCTGAGCTACCATTCAGCTGGCACACCATTCATGCCAGAAAAACACTGACTTCTTAAATTAATGAGATTCTGCAGTATTAACAGCTATTTTGGATTTTTTTTTTTTTTATACTGGATGGACTTTTTTATTTTATTTTATTTTATTTTCATTCACAAATAATTAAGCTAACCTGGTCATTTTCATTTTATCTTTTAGAATAAGTGTATGTTTGGACCTGCAATAATTTGATATTGTTTGCATCTTGTACACTACCATGGATAAAACATTTTCATTTTTAAAATCAAACAGGAGTCTTTTTTTTCTTCCTACTCTCCAAATAATGTTCATTGTTTGAATACCATAACATCATGCTCGTTAGATTTTGTAAAATCTGAAAAACTGTGGCCTGAAATAACTTGTTATTTATGTTTCTGATGTCTCTATGAGATGAGAACTTCTTGGTTAACAAATAAGTGAATTTCTCACAGTCATGATGTAAATCTACATAAGTGCCAAGTGCTCAATGTGAAATCCAGTTTCTATCCATTACTTAGACCACATGGGCCTGTCTTTTCCCCTGACAATCAAAAAGATTGCTGTTAGGCAGTTGACAAAAGAAAGTTACAATTTGGTTTCAGGAAAGATAAGGTGGTGTGGCTTTGCAAATTATCACTGATCACACCATGGTACTGAGATCTCATGCCTTCTCTTGGACTCCTGAACCTTGCATGGGCAGCTGTTAGGATTTGGAAATACGATGTATGCGTTTCTGTGATATGTCCAGGAACCTCCTGTGTGTCCACATTCCCCTGACACGATCCTGCTCCAGGGCTGGTAGGAGAGGGAACTCTGCTGCTCGGCTTGCATTGGGATTTTGCCACTGCTGATCGATCATTGCCCTGTGCAGAGGCAGATACTACTAGGGTGTATGTGGAAATTATGTTCAAACATAAATGAAATACAATTTGTTCAGAGTTCCATAGCAGTCTGGAGGATTTGTTGTGCATCGTGCATATATGGGTATCTCTGAGTCCAGCCTGGGATGAGCTCTTCGAAGCATACAATAACAGCATTTGTGACAGAGTTTTATTTAGAAGTCAGAAATCAAAGCTGAAATTGACTAGGAACCAACCTCACATGAATATTTGGATTTTTTTTTTTCTTTTTTTTTCTCATTGAACCCAGTAAAAAGAAAAACAATATCCTGGTTTCCTGGGAAATCTCTTATCAGAATCAAATGCCTTACACTTCAGAATGTGTTTTCCTACACCAAGTTAATCCATGTGGACTAGGACAAAAGCAGAGGTTTTTGTACTCACTACAAATCTGATGGGAAAACAGCAACTCAATATTCTCAGTCATGATCGGGTGAAATAACATGTTATAGCAGTACACAAGAGAGAACAACAGACAACTTTAAAATCTGCCATTCAAAGAGAAAAAAGCAAAACCTATGCATTACATTGTGTTTAAAGGAGGCTCAGGGGCGACCTTATCGCTCTCTACAGGTACCTCAAAGGAGGCTGTAGTGAGGTGGGGGTTGGTCTGTTCTCCCATGTGCCTGGTGACAGGATGAGGGGGAATGGGCTTAAGTTGCGCCAGGGGAGTTTTAGGTTGGATCTTAGGAAGAACTTCTTTACCGAAAGGGTTGTTAGACATTGGAACAGGCTGCCCAGTGAAGTGGTGGAGTCACCATCCCTGGAAGTCTTTAAAAGACTTTTAGACGTAGAGCTTAGGGATATGGTTTAGTGGGGACTGTTAGTGTTAGGTCAGAGGTTGGACTTGATGATCTTGAGGTCTCTTCCAACCTAGAAATTCTGTGATTCTGTGAAAAAAGTAGAATTTGGAACTGGTCAAGAGCAAAATATTGCAGTCAATGAAGTTGTTTGAAGGAAGTCAAGAGGAGAATCTGACCATGTGCCTTTGGGACCAGAGAGCTGAAGACAGTGAAGAGTCAAGAAAAGCAAAAAGTGTAATCAAACTGCTCCTCCCAGATCAACTGTCAAAGCTTATTAAGGCTGTGGTAATTTAGGAAACATTCTGACAGTATCTGCTGAGTGCTTTTAGAGCAGTTGCATTGGTTGAGTTCATCATCTGCCAACCCTAATGTGGCTCAGCTTATGGAGTCATTACTCTAAATAAGTGCCCCCCCACCTGGCTCAGATGGGAAAGATGGACTGTGGATTTGCACAACAGCTTTTCCTGAAAGCTGGACTTCGGTGTATTCCTTCAGCCTGGGTCTTAAACGAGGAATTTTAGACAAAACAGGAATTAAATAATATGATGCAGCTTGTTTCCCTTTTGTTTTAGATCTACTTGAATCTTGAATGAATTTATAGGTTTGCGAATTTATAAGAATTTATAATTTATAACATACACCTGTATCCCATCTGTTTGTTTGTTTTTCTTTTACCCTTCTACATACATATATAGAAAGGTCAGAATGTTCGTTTCAGGTATGCTTTTGTAAATCTTGGATATTTTTTCATTTTGATAGGCTTGTTCTAAATTAGTGTGGGGGTTTGAATTTACCCTCCAAGAAAAACAAACAAACAAAAACACATTATTCCCTGGATTTTCATTAAGATACCAAATGAGATGTGAGATTGTTAACAGGAAGAGTCAGACAGTGATCTGTTTCTAGAAATGCAGTAGGAATGGGAGCCAATATTTTCATGTGGCTAATACGTCATGAGCTGAGATAGCCAGAGGTCAATAGCCTGAGTAAATGAGCAATGACTCATGGATGTTCACTGACATTTATTATAATATGAATGGACTCCTTAGGAATTCTTATAGTAAAAATCATCCAGTTTAAAGAAAACAAGGATGAAACTAACACCTGATATAACCAATGCCATTGGCTAAAAACAGTTCTATAAAAACATGCTGTAGTGCTATGACAGGGATCCAAAAAATGTACTCCTAAGAAAGACAAAATGTGTCTCCTTGTCATATTGCTCGTGTCAACCCAGGGAACAAAGATGATTTCTGAAACCATAGCAGAAGAGGAATTTCTCATCACTTCTTCAGTTCTGATTTTTCAGATTCTAATAATTCTTGCCTGTCATAGTATTAAGATGTTGTGATGACTGATCAGTTAAGACTCATAAATACTCAGATCTCAGGACAGAAAGTACCCTTACAGAATAACCTTTAGTGTTACCCAGCCAACTCACAGCCAGAACCAGAATCTAACAGTTTTGTCTTTCTGTCCCTCTGGTTCCTAAGATGTCTTTGTCTCACAAACATTGTTTTGAAAATAGCTGGCTCTTGCTTTTGATGCAGGTGACAGGTTGAGAAAGATATTTTGGCTTCAGCAAACAGCCTGAGCTTTTCTAGACTGTCTCTCTGCAGAGCTCATGGTTTAGGCAAAGTGGTTAACACTTTAAGTACTCTGAAGAAAAATGGCAAGAGTTGTGAGAATTTTTAAATATCTGGCTCCTTTCTTTAGAGGTTTAAGAGATTGAGAGCTCTGAAAATCTAGAATTTCCTGAAGTTTATCTAGATTTTTTTTTTCATTGACATGAAAAAGATATTGAAAACCCTTTTTTTTTTTTTTTCTGAGCTTTCTAGTGTTGGGTCTTTCTGTTTATCAACAAAAATGCTTTTAGTTGTGGATTTTGAGAGCTTTGCTTTCATGGAGCAGGCTCTATTCTTTCCAGTTCCTAAAGTCTGAAAATTCAGACCATGAGAAAGATTTTTTTTTATTATTTTTTTTTCCTACTTGGTTAGAATTTCAGATACTGCTTGTGTAGGAAAAGTGTTCATCTACTTTATGATTTGTGGTGGAAATCTGATTCTCAGAAATTACTCCAGCTTGAACTGGCCAGCTTAGAAACCCCCAGCTAACATGATGTGGGATAGCCAGAACTGAAGCCAACCTGAAGCCACAAACCTTACTTCTTTGTTTACATCCCTGCATTGTGCATACGAGGACAACCTCTGTGTCATCTTTCATGCAGTGATGACCTGATCAATGTAGAGATGAAGTTTAGCTCTTCATAAAGATAAAGTTTTACAGGACTGAAGATGGCTGACAGAACATAAGATATTTTTCTGCTCACTTTCCTATCCTCTTTCATTTCCCTTACCTCTTTTGTGTACTGTTCTAAAGAATTTTAAAATATCTTCATAGGTGATTATTGGCAGAGCAGTGGGCAGCTATGATGCCGAGGAACCACGCTGAGAGACCTGGTGTGTGCCTTCTTCTGTCCTCCCCAGCTTCTGTGCCCTTATGTATTCCCCTTTTACATCCTCTTTTTGTTGCCCTCCATGCAACAGCAAATAGCTGCCCCATGACCCAGGTCCATAGGGAGCCGGTGCTTGTAGTGAGTGTCACCGCAACAACAACTGGAATAGGCAGGTGACCAGGAAGGATAACTGCAAGATGTTATAATTGCAATTATAAGTGCCACGTTCACCTCAGGTAGCTTTTGTTCTGAATCAGAAGATAAAAAACAACATATCCAGAGCCTGTTTGTGCAGACTGCTGTAATGTAGTTGTTCTAGTCACCTGCGGCATCATTTGTAAATTCCTGGAGTCTGTAAAGATTCCATCAGATTCATCTTTTTTTTTTTTTCTTTCCTCTTTTGGGATGTGACCTTTTTGCTGGGTGTAGTCCCTGACAATGCCATCTATCCTGTCATTTTCAAAACAGCTGTTTTGATGAACACATACATAATCTTGTCTCTCAGAAGTCTTGATTTTGTCTGTGTGCATGTTTATTAAGGGAAGGAAAAAAGGAAAAAGAAATCTGAGCATACAGTATCTGAATGTCTCGTACAGTGATTATATGATTAAAATGCTCTAAGAATATCTGTCTGCATTTTTGACTTGCACAATGCAATCTTAATGGCTGGTAAGTGCTAAATTTTGTCACCGATGAAAAGAACACAAAAAGTGCAAAGCTTGTTAACATGAGCCAAGCCTGCCATTTATCTGATATTTTCAGCACACTGAATATATTTAAGCAGTTTTGCTGCCATTATGGAACTTATTTTAGACATATCAAGTGCCAGTTTTCTTTCAGATCATAAAGAAAGAAGAGAGAACAGGAATTTAGTTGTTTTGTTGATAAAGCTTGTCCTAGATCATCATAAAAAAGAACCACAATAAAGCAAGGCTGCTCGACGCACACAACTCTGAAAATAGCAGTTTTGTCATAAGCGACAGAATTAGAGGCCCATTCTTGCTGATACTTCTTATCTGTGCACTGAAGTGTAATTGAATCAAAATCATGGGAGCCACAGAGAAGCAAAAACATGCATCTGGGACAAATGCATTTCTGTGCTCCAAGTCTGCTGAGTCTGGGAGCTAAGTTAGAATGACTGAGCTCAAGAGTATGGGGAATATAGAGGGATGCAAAGAGAGCATCCTCTCAGGCAAGTGTGGGACAGGCAGCAAGTATCTTTAATGCTCATGAATGCAGCCACTCTTACTCTGTAAAGGAAGACAACTGTTTTGTTCTAGTCACTGGATCAGATATTTATATATGTTTTCGCCCTGCACTTCAAGCAACTTGTTGGGGCTGCAGGATGACTATTTGACTACCTGTCTCTGAAGGTGACTGCATAAACCCATCCAGTATACTCCAGAGATATCTCTTCTTTCACTGATGGTCGTGGTTGTGGTTGATCAGGACCTTGTTACTTAAGTGCTGTGGATTTTTTAAATCTGGTCCTAACTCAGCTGCAATTGCAAAGAGAATTGACAAGACACAGGTTGTCTCAGAATGCATGTGATGCCTCTTCCTCTCTGAGGTGTAAATGCCTAGTTTTTTTTTTTTGTTTTTTTTTTTTTTTTTTTTTTTTTTTTTTTTTTTTTCTGGCAATTTTTGGTTTGGATTTGAGAAACACTGACAAACAAATGTGGAAGAAATTTCAGATCAGATCAAGGGTCTGTGTGGACTGGCATCCTCTCCCTGGAAAGTAGCTGGAGATCAACAGAAAGAAAGAAAGCTTTGTGGTAAACAATATGGAAGAGCACACTCTTAGTGTTTTAAGTTAATTCTGGGGAGATTTGCTAAAAATGCTGACAGAATGGGCAAAAAGACTCAAAGACTAGACATTTGCAGGGTATTTTTGACTCTCAGTAGTGTAATTCAAAAAGCTGTAAGAGCAGTGTCTTCGATCATTTTCTCCCCAGCTCTACCTTGTCTTTGCTTTTTGATTTTGTATTTGTGGGTGTGTAAACCCCTATCACACTCACATTGTAAAACAGGTTTACATTACCATCTGAGTGGGAAGAGCATGCAATCAGAGTGTGGAGAGGTAATCACGGAACCCTGCAAAAGGGGCAGTCTAGCCTGTATACAAACTGCAGGTTGCTACTGACAGGATTTTGCAGGGGCAGGAGGAAGAGAGATGTTCTCCGAGGTATGATGTTGCTGCTCATGGGCATCTATCTGCAGTTCTGTCTTGAGCTTTCCTTTTGAGTCCTGAGAGAGAAGAATGTTCCAATTTTCTGAAATCAACAGCAAAAAGATGAGATAATCATATGTGTATCATAAACAAACAAACCAAAACCACTCCACCAAACCAAACAGTAATGAACATACCTGCTAGTACTCTTGCAGTTTGCTGTAGACATCCATGGTCTATGGCTGAAAATCTCAAAATCTTCCACCAGTAACAAGATCGGGTTTAATATGACACTTTTCCCTGACAGCATGTGTGGTTTACTGGGCACAGGAAAACAGAAGATGTGGTGTATTGATTCTTGACAGAGTGCTGTGAAACGTTCACATGAACTGCATAGTAGAACATGATGCAGATGTACAGCCTGTGGACCTATTTGCTGCCTTGTATTGGGAGGATGTTGCAAGTGATGTCCCGAGGGTTAATTGTAGCAGAGAGATAATGTCTTGTTTAATGACTTAAATGACAAAATGGAAATGTTTTGCTAAACCAGATGGTGTGGAGCTGGGAGGGGCTGAGAGCATGATGGGTAATGGGATTAAAATTAAATATGATTCTGATAAATTGGAGAAAGTGCACAGCATCAGTAAGATGAAATCCAGTAAGTGCAAATGCAGCGTACTATGTTTAAGGATGAAAAAAAAAAAAAAATAAAAATGAAGTGAACAAAGAAAAGGCGGGCAAGAGAGATGTGCAGTAGATCACAGACTGAGTCTGAATCAGCCGTGCTGTTGGGGAGGAGGCAGGAGGGGGAGGCAGTTACACTCAGAAGTATATTAAAAAGAACATCAAATGTAGGATGTGGGAGGAAATTATGCCCCACTCCTGTGCCCTGGTGAGACTGAAGCAGTGTGTCCCAGCTTGAGCACAGCACTGGAGGAATGTAGTTTTTGAACTGGGAAGGGTACAGGAGGCAGCACCAGGAAGGATAAGGGATTTATGAAACAGGGTCTGTGAAGAGTGGTTGGATGACTTAGCTGCATTCATCTTAGAAATACAAGGGGCTGGGAGGGAAAAACAGTACCTAGTTTCTAGAACTAAAAGACTCTTGCATAAGGGACAGCAGTAAACCATTCTCTGTGACCTCTACAGGGGGAAAGTTAAAAGTAGCCTCCAGCCAAAGAGAAAAAAAAAGAACTGGAGAAAGATTGTGGGAACACTTTTTACTCTAAATACAGATGTTCAATAAAAGAAGCTATCTAGAGAAATTAGGGAATACCTTTTGCTGAACACCTTAGGAAAAAATAAGAGAAATACCTTTTAGAGGTGAGTTAGGATGCACTGAATTATTTCTTGGGAGAGATGAGGAACCATCCTGAAGTGATAATCCTCTCCTGCAGGCTGCCAGGGGTCAGTGGAGCAGAAGCTGAGGATACAGATCTGTAGCCTCTGTCCTTTTAAAAGTCATTGATTCCAGGAAATCATTCGGTTGTTCTGCAGACAGAGCATATCAGTTATGTGCCTAGGAATATATTCCTGTATCTAGTGGGGGTATTCGGAGTGGTGGATGCAGATAGAAGAGGTGTGCAGAAGAAATTATAATGTAACAAAAATGTAGAAGGATAGAAATGATAGATATACCCTTAAAAATCAATTTCATTTCTCATTAGGAAATTGCTGATGTTTACAGTGAGGGTAGTGAGCAAGAAAGACAGTAAACTATTTAGTATCCATCACTTTTTTGGTATTCTTGCTTTTCTTCAGCAATGGACTGTCAAGACAATGTGTATTTAATCTTTTGGTGCCTGCGCTGCTCATGAACCCTACCCTGCAGTATCTGCAATGCTTTCACACAGAAAAAGCTTTACTTTTTCTTTATGTATGGTAGTTTGCGAGTCTGGTTTAATAGATTACAATTAATACATGGATTTACAGCACTGAAAGATGGAAGGTTCTTTTACGGGATTGACTAGAAGCAACTTTACCAATGTTTGACCTATTCTGTTATAGGGATGGAGGGGAAAGATTCCCTTAGGAATACCTCAGGAGTCCTGTGAGACTCAGAGGACTGCTTCTGTTTTCATTAACTCTTTTAGTAAATTTTATTTCTCTTTTAGTAAATTTATTTATTTCCTGTTTATCCAAATGGGTAAGCAACATTAAGGCACCTGTTTTAATAGAAGAGTGTATGTTGTTCAACCAGTGGAAAAAATGCATACCCTGGATCTCTTTAAATATTAATTTACTGCATCCTCTGAATTTGCTCTGTGATGACAGTAAAGACACATGGTTTTAGAAGTGGTTTCCTTTTTCTGAGCTGACTTTCCTGTGTAAGTTTCCAGGCTAAACTTTGATTTTATGAAAACTCCAGATTTATACCATGTTGACAGAGGAGCATTTGACCTTCTATTAGTTAAATCAGACTTTTGCTGTTCTTATCTTCTAAAAGTATATTTTAAGAATCTTTCTTTCTGGTTCTTTAAATAGGGATAGAAAGAGGAATTTTGTCTCTTGGCAACCTGATCAAAAAAAATCTAAATCTTTTGTGTCTGTGTTCCTTTTGAGGAGCTAAGCAACCTTTCCTACACTTCCAAACTGGGAGGAGCTCGTGCATCTTTATACCTTCCTATATGTGAACAAATAAACTTTGCAAAGATAGATGTACAAGACCTTGCTACTCCTTCGGAGGAGTACCTGGAATCAATCTGGGAAAGTGGTAACATCTAGAGGTAGTGCAATGGTCTCACCAGATTCTTCACCTTTTCCCTACCCAGAGATCTTCTGTGCATTCAGAGAAGGACATAAACCACCACAGAAGTTTTTGGAAAGACATCTTTACTTTTCCTGGTGACCTGGATGGTGCCTTTAGCATAGAGAGCTCTGTAGAAAGAGTATAACTGCTACTAATTCTGCAGAGAGGTGTTTGGAACCCTTTAAAATCCCATTTTTTTTCCAATTTTTCTTTAAATCTATCAATTTTTTCTTTAAATACACAGAAGGATCAATTGCTTTGGTGCTGCCATCATGGTTCTCATTTCCAACAACAACAACAACAACAACAAAAACGTTGCTTAGTTTTTAAAATTAATTTCCCAATTTCCCATCTTGCTTATTCTTGCAGGAGTGCTGACTATGTATGAATTTGTTACTTTAAGGTCATCTTGCAGATCTCTGATATTTTACACCCTAGTCTGGGTTTTACAGATTCTCCCAAATTGAGAAACAATGCCTGTAGCTACAGTCTAATTGCAGAAAGGGTATATCAATCATGAGGACCAGCACACAATAGTCTAGATGGACAGTAATTGATTTTCACCTTCATCTTAAGGGCATGGATACCCAGCAGTCACTACTACAGTTGCTGATATTGATCTAGACTACCTTCTAGCTACTGCTCTCATGGTCTGCATGAGAAATACTTGTTTTTTCGATGTCCTCTGCTATATTATATGACAAGACCCCAGTGTATTTCCTTATCATTTCCTTATCTTTGAACTACTCTCCTCAATTCCAATGAAGCTAAAGAAACTGTAATTAAATAATTAAGAATACCAAAACCTTCTGTTTACAACAAATTCGGACACAGCAGGGTCTGTGAGATAGGCCATTAAAAGGTAAAATGGACTAAGGATCAGGATTTATTAATTCAAGTCTTTACCATTATGTCTCAGGCACAGAATATGGGTTACAGTGTAGTTGAGCAGGAGAGAAGCACATTTTCATAAATTATTATATTTACAAGGTCATGCATTACTACAACAAAGTACATGATAGCAAAAGGTTCAGGGTTTTGGAAAATTGTATTTAAGGGAGAAGGGAAAGAAAAAAGGAAGTGATAACAAATCCTCATTCTTTTCTGTAAATCATCTTGAGAAGTTCAGTATATTTTGTTCTCATGCTGATAGACTTCTAGCATTTTTCTCTTTTGTTTTTCTCCAATGATTTTTTTTTCATAGTAGAAAACTATGAAATTTTGTCTTAACTTCTGATGTTCATCAAACAATCAAACAAAAAAGCATTTGACATATATATATATAAATGTTATTTTATTTAAGAAAAGCAAGCAATTCTCTTTACAGTTTTAACAAAAGGAAAATGTTCCTTCACCCATTTAAATAGTGGGTATGTGTGATTGTGTGATGGAATTGAGTTATTTAAGATGGATGTGGAAGAATAAAGAAGCGTCAGCCAAAGACTTAGCAGAGTTACACCTAATTCTGCCCCAAATATCCTTTCAATGAAGAGAAGAACACACTTTAACTGTATTCAAAAGCTAAAATCTGAAGAAGTCACTCTGAAAAATAGTAGACAGAATTCTACCTGGCTGTGACAGTGAGAGGAGTACAATAGAGAATTCAATTTAAAGTGATGTTTTCATCAGGTGGACTGGTTTGTTTGCCTTGTTCTGATTGCCTGTCTTTCTCCCAGCTGAAATTGACTACAGCAAGGACTGGATATGCATTAGCAAAATGCCGGTAAGTGATAGTGATGGTAAAGCAGTAATCACACAATCTGACTGCTACAGGTAACATTAGGTTAGAAGGTTAAATGAGCATAACTTGGAAGATGCAATTGAAAGTGAAAATTCAAGAGTTGTTAGGAGGGTGTTATATGAGCTCATGGTTTTCAGTTCACATGCTCCTCCTGACTCTGCTGAGCTGTATTTACTGTGGAGTGGAGCACTTGAGTTAGTGCCTGAAATCATGTAAGGAACGAATCGTTCTGACACCAACTGTGCTGAAATAGGCATATACCGTAGATGGTTTTGTATATATGTTTACCTTATATATACATGTATTTGTGTGTGTAAGTATTTGTATATCCATAAGTGAAATGCAGGGCTTGTGTAACTATGCTGAAGATCAAAGGGCATATGTCCATACCCCATGAAAAGTAGCCCTTGTACCTGCTTGGGAGGCCAAAGGCAGTTCAGATGAAATCCATTTCTCACATATGAAACCTGGATTTTGCAATGGCATACGAAAAGACTGGAAAGGGTCAGCTAAAGACTATACCTGTGGCTGGGAACCCTGAACATGAAAAGAAGAACTGTAGAGAGCTATGATAAATGAAGGGCTAGGTATGGATACATGTTTCAGATAGCAGAAGAAAATTGTTGGTCATGTAAGCACATCTATTGTGCTCCGTTTGGTATATACAGAAATATACCTGGTAATTTTGTTATTTTTGGAAGTTAGTAAGTCAAGTCAGATATCTATCTTTATCCTAGATATACTTCTAAAGAGTCAAGTGCCATAAATCTGTACTATAATACTGAAGGGAATCTGTCCCTTTCTTAGTCTGTAAATGACCTGCAAGTTGTCCCTGATCTATCTGACTTCAGAAAATTGTGAATAAATCTGCTGAATCTGGCTAATAGCCAAACAGGTCATTGATCAATAGCAAACAAACAAACAAACAAACAAACCACCTGTTTGGACTTTCACAAAAGATATCTTGAAAGGAGCTGTAAGGATTTACTGCCAATATCAGCAAGATGCTAATTAATCCCTACAAGTAATGGAATTTCTTCCACTCTCTTTGAGTACAGGCATACAGCTGTGGCTTTGCTGTAAGTAATCCTGAGTACTGGTTGCAGTGAATAGTGGCTGCTGCCACAAGTTCAGCTGTAACACCAATGACAGTGCAAACACAAACTGATATTTCTGCACAGAGACCTGTGCTGCCATAACCCAGTATATACCAGGTCCCAAGGTGGCTGTCCCAAAGATACCTTGGTGGCTGTCCCTGGGGATACCTCTGAAAGTAACCTTCCCAAGGAAAAGTGCCTTGCTGCCCCTGCATCCAAAAGCTCTGATCTTCAGCCAAAGTGAAATCTGGCATAGCTTCCTCTGTGCTAGGGTCTGATGCAAATTTTGTATAGAGAAGAAGAATGAAATAGGTGACCTAATTACAAGATTAAGATCCTGTCTTTTAAGATACCGTATTTGGGAATGGATTATGGTTTCATTCTGATTTCATTTCTTTTGGAGAGGGAACCACCCACGGGAAATCAAGACAATATTGAGCATGCCTGAGAAATATAATGACTTACTTCTCAAATTTAGAACTGAAATTGTGCTCCTGTCCTGAAATCAATAGGCCATTGAATGCTGCACATTATTCAAAACACATAGGGAAATGTCTGAGGCCTTACTTTCTAACAGTAGCTATTGGCCTGTGATATCATAGGTGCTGATCATGCTCTTTCCGTGGCATCTTATATTTACAGACACACTTAAATCTGTGGATATTAAGATTCATGGTGGGACAATATTGCAGCCTTCCTGTTTCTACATTCATTTTCTTCCTTCACTTCCCAGCTGTCACTTTTAGAAACAGCCTTTTGTCTTTGAGTAGTAAAAGATATATTCTTACTTTAGTTCTACCAGTATTTATAGATAGGCGTTGCATCATATATGTAAGCAAGCAGTCCCACCAGTTTGGAAGGGCATAAATTTAAGTAATTTCATTTTATTTCCTTTTATGTGGGTAGCTTGAAAAGCTTAAAAAATAACCCAACCCAATTATAAATGATCCTTCCTCAGGGTTGTAAGGAGTGGAAACTGATCTTTGTTTTATGCAGATGTCAAAAAAGCTAATCTAGCAAATCACTGGAATAGACATGTATAATAAAAATTTCATAGTCTATTTACCTGTCTAACTGAATAAATGGTCAAAACTAGGATTAACGCTTAGTCACCAGCTCTTACCAGAACTGCTGCTGGGAATAATCACCCTTGTTCTATGTATGCTTTGTGGCTTAGCATCTTAAAATAAGGTTAAAATGTGGAGCTAGGAACTAAGGGTAAAGGAGAAGTATTAATCTTATTACCTGAAAACCCAATTAAAAAAAAAAGAGGAATTAATATTAATAGATTGGACCTTGTTGATAGGTGATGTTGTTTATTCTGTCATTGCAACTTGATGAGCTGTCACTACAGATTTTTTTTTTCTTTGTTTGAAGGGCAGTGCATTTTGATAGTTGAGACTTTATGTATTGATTTTCTGTAAACTGAATACTATATTAAAAAGACATGGCAAAGTTGTCTTCCTCATTCCTCTTTCAAGTGCTTCTACATTAATACTATGTTTATACAGAGACTCTATCAGACAAAAATAAAGTATGAGAAAAGTCAGTTTGTGAAGACCGTATGGATTTCTTAAGCTCTGATTAGGGTAACAAAAACTTTTTTATATAGTTCTCAAGGAGTAATATAATTGAGGAAGCCCCTGTGTTTTGTTGGGTGCCACAGCTGAGGAATAGATGTCAGACCTGATGATCATCTGCTTGTAGGCAGATCTTCCAAATAGTTTCATGAAGCATTGCCTTAAAACTAGGCTAAAATGCAACCTGACAGGGCACCAAACTGCTCTGATTAACCTGAATTTTCCTGACTTATGTTTATGTGTCAACGAGATGCAATTGGTTTCCATGCTTAACCAAACCTGGATCTCAGACTGGGAAGGTGCTGGGGAGATGCTGCCTGGTCAGAGCTGGAAAATAAACCTTTCTCAAGTCCCCTTTTCTTCTTCCCTCACAAAAGGGCATTCAGCATTATACCTCGGAAACGTGGGGGGGCAATTGGTCTTCACTTGGTGATCTTCATCTGGGTGTCCCTATTCATGGTGTGCTGCCTTTTTGCATCAACACCCAACTGTTATGCTGTTTTAGGTTTTGAGAATACCACTTACCTACCAGCTCATGGAGCTCACAGAAATGAGCTCTCATGATAGGGCAGTGATGTGGTCAAGATGTTTCAAATCTAGAAATAATAATAATAAAAAACAACAGCAACAACAAAAAACTTATTTATCTTCCCCTTCATCTTTTGTGGAATTTGGAGTCCCTTAAGCAGTGAAAATCTGCCATTCCAGCTGAAAGATGATGATGGTTGGATTTCAAAGGATGCAATGCTTCATCCTGGCTGTGTTCAACATTTGGATTCATTGCATCAAAAAAGCAGCCATGTGTGGATTTATGGAAGAGACTGAACTCTCTCTTTTTTTATTATTTTATTTTATTTTATTTTATTTTATTTTATTTTATTTTATTTTATTTATTTTATTTTATTTTATTTTATTTTATTTTATTTTATTCTACTCTATTTTATTTTATTTTATTTTATTTTATTTTATTTTATTTTATTTTATTTTATTTTATTTTATTTTATTTTATTTTATTTTATTTTATTATTTTATTTTTTATTTTTGCCTGGACTTGCACTGCAGGGTAATATCTCAGATGTTCATTTTAATCCATCAAGATGGTGAGGTGACAGATGTGCTGGATTTTGTTTCATCTGCCTTCAAATTAATAAAGAATAGTTGCAATGATGAGGAAACTTTTCAGGGAATCTGCAGAGCAGACTCAGCTTTAAACCACTTGAGAAACCACTACTGCAAACCTGACCGAGAGCAAGTGTTTCTGTATGAAACCAACACATACTACACCAAATGATATTTGTGTTGCTTTTGGTCCACTGGTTAAAATGAAATAAATGTCAATTTTCCTGGTGATAACAGGGCAAGATTAAAAAACAAACAATTAAACAAAAGGCATATTTCTGTTTTGTGTGTCAATGTATCAACTGACTTTGGGGTCAACATTGTGCAACAGGGTATCTTTAGAAATCTACATGATATCCATCATCACTTTCACTGACAGCATCCTATATCAGGATGTTTCACAGCACTGAGGTCTGCCCAATAACCATGACCTCTGTATCACTAAAACCTAAAGCAGCATGTCAGTGATCTGGGCAAATGAAGCTCCAAAATGCCATTACCACTGCAGAATTAAGGTGGTGAGAAATACATCTTGCAGAAATGACCTGGAGACAATCTGAGGATTATCTGAAAGTGATAAACAAAAGAACAGGACTTTGAGTGAATGACGAAATTGCTCACAGATCTGTGTCAAATCGCAGTTTTTTCAAAGTACAGAGAATGACTCTTAACATCTGTATTTCTGGAATTATAGTTTCCTGACATTAAGAATAGGAACATAAACCATTTGTCATTCGTTCTCTACCTTTCAAAAGTCTTACCAGACATTTGGTATGCTCTACCTATTGTGTGTTGAAAAGTAAAGTTGCCTGGCCAAGTCAATTTCAAAATATAATAGCTGTTCAAATCTTCTTTTCTTTTCTTTTCTTTTCTTTTCTTTTCTTTTCTTTTCTTTTCTTTTCTTTTCTTTTCTTTTCTTTTCTTTTCTTTTCTTTTCTTTTCTTTTCTTTTCTTTTCTTTTCTTTTCTTTTCTTTTCTTTTCTTCTCTTCTCTTCTCTTCTCTTCTCTTCTCTTCTCTTCTCTTCTCTTCTCTTCTCTTCTCTTCTCTTCTCTTCTCTTCTCTTCTCTTCTCTTCTCTTCTCTTCTCTTCTCTTCTCTTCTCTTCTCTTCTCTTCTCTTCTCTTCTCTTCTCTTCTCTTCTCTTCTCTTCTCTTCTCTTCTCTTCTCTTCTCTTCTCTTCTCTTCTCTTCTCTTCTCTTCTCTTCTTCCCTTCTCTTTTCTTCCCTTCTCTTTTCTTCCCTTCTCTTTTCTTCCCTTCTCTTTTCTTCCCTTCTCTTTTCTTCTCTTTTCTTCCCTTCTCTTTTCTTCCCTTCTCTTTTCTTCCCTTCTCTTTTCTTCCCTTCCCTTCCTTCCCTTCCCTTCCCTTCCCTTCCCTTCCCTTCCCTTCCTTCCCTTCCCTTCCCTTCCCTTCCCTTCCCTTCCCTTCCCTTCCCTTCCCTTCCCTTCCCTTCCCTTCCCTTCCCTTCCCTTCCCTTCCCTTCCCTTCCCTTCCCTTCCCTTCCCTTCCCTTCCCTTCCCTTCCCTTCCCTTCCCTTCCCTTCCCTTCCCTTCCCTTCCCTTCCCTTCCCTTCCCTTCCCTTCCCTTCCCTTCCCTTCCCTTCCCTTCCCTTCCCTTCCCTTCCCTTCCCTTCCCTTCCCTTCCCTTCCCTTCCCTTCCCTTCCCTTCCCTTCCCTTCCCTTCCCTTCCCTTCCCTTCCCTTCCCTTCCCTTCCCTTCCCTTCCCTTCCCTTCCCTTCCCTTCCCTTCCCTTCCCTTCCCTTCCCTTCCCGTCCCGTCCCTTCCCGTCCCGTCCCTTCCCGTCCCTTCCCTTCCCGTCCCTTCCCTTCCCTTCCCTTCCCTTCCCTTCCCGTCCCTGCCCTTTTTAAAGAAGCGATTGCAGTATCATCAGCTTTAGTATGTTTCTGTTGCTTTGATAAAGAAAGTTATCCAGCAGTCACCTAGAGACTTCAGAAGATGTAGACTCTCTCATGTTGCTTATTTTCACACACTGTATCTATTTTCACTTGCCATATTTTTAACTTGCTGAGTTTGTTATTGTTGTGTCTTTCTATTCTTCATTTCAAGGGTATTTTTACATGCCGTTTTTTCCCCTCTTTTATTGATCTTTGAAAATTTCACCTTTCTCAGTAAACCAGAGAGGAGCTCCCTCAGGAAACCTATGTGTCCTCTTTTCACAGGACAGAAGTAAAGGATTTGTCAGAGGAGACTAGATTCACAGTTTGTTATTCAGTATCCCATTTCCTACCATGAAAAGTATTGGATACTTCAAAAGATGTAAGAAAACACAAAACCTTTATACAAGGAAGCAATCGACTAACAGCTTTAAGCTATGACTTTGCAATACGAATCTAACCCCCAGCCTTTCAAAATCCTTAGTTACAACTAACCTGTTTGCTTTTCCTGTGAAACCAGTTTACCTTTGTCCTTAGTATGAGGAAGATCTTTTTTTTGTTCTCTTCTACTCTCCCCTCAGCCTACCTGATCTCTTTTACTAATGTTGTTTTTTAATCTTTGGAACACTTTTTGCTCTGACAGGAGCAAACATTTGCTGGCTGCTGCAATCCACATTAGAGAGGATTTTGTTGGATTTTTTTGTTTTATTTTGTTTTGTTTTTGCATCACCAGCAGATGTAAAGGAAGCTGCATTCACAAAACACTTAGAGCTACATAATGGCTCTTGAAAGCTGAAGGAGGGTGAGGAAGAGAGTGTACTCCGAGTGCTCTGGAAGGGTACATCATGTCTCTGCCAAATGGAGTGCTTTAGAGAGGCATCAGCTGAGCAGAGGTCCAATGAGTGAGTGCTTGTAGGATCCACACCACCAGTGCCCATTGCCCTCCTCTGCACACTGCTGTGCTCTGTCTGCAGAGGCTGTAGCAGTAGGACAGAGTCCACTGGACAGCTTGGGGTGTCCTTCCTTCTGCAGTGGTGCTGGTGGTGCAGGAGGTACGCCTGTACACATATTCCCTGTACTGGGGTGGAAATGGGAGGCAGAGAGCAGGCTACCATCTTTCCCTTCTGTGCAGACAGCAAAATTGTCTTGCTGTGCAAATTTAGTGGAAAAGAGCTATGACTCACTTCAAATCACTTCAAATCCCAGGCCCTGTCAACCTTTTTAGAATAGAAGAAACAGTGTTTTTCCATGATGGCTCTCACGTCTTTCTTTTTCCCTTCCCTTCCCTTCCCTTCCCTTCCCTTCCCTTCCCTTCCCTTCCCTTCCCTTCCCTTCCCTTCCCTTCCCTTCCCTTCCCTTCCCTTCCCTTCCCTTCCCTTCCCTTCCCTTCCCTTCCCTTCCCTTCCCTTCCCTTCCCTTCCCTTCCCTTCCCTTCCCTTCCCTTCCCTTCCCTTCCCTTCCCTTCCCTTCCCTTCCCTTCCCTTCCCTTCCCTTCCCTTCCCTTCCCTTCCCTTCCCTTCCCTTCCCTTCCCTTCCCTTCCCTTCCCTTCCCTTCCCTTCCCTTCCCTTCCCTTCCCTTCCCTTCCCTTCCCTTCCCTTCCCTTCCCTTCCCTTCCCTTCCCTTCCCTTCCCGTCCCGTCCCGTCCCGTCCCGTCCCTTCCCGTCCCGTCCCTGCCCCTCCCCTCTTTTTTCTTTTCTTTTTTCGTTTTTCTTTTTTTTTCTTTTTTTTTCTTTTTTCTTGTTTCTTTTTTTCTTTTTTCTTTTTTCTTTTTTTCTTTCTTTTTTTCATTTTTATTTCTTTTTTTCTTTTTTTTTTTTTTTCTTTTCTTTTTCTGGAAGATTCTGATTGTTATACAGACAGTGACATTTTGCACCATCTGGGGAACATGAGAAGGGGAGAAGGGCTTTTACCTATGGTGTCCTTATGCTAATTTTCCTGGAAAAATGGAGCATTCTTTAAGATTTATTGCTTTTAGAAGGCTTCCTTTAATCTGAAGATGTTCTGCTGGGCTCTGAGTGTTCTGCTTAAGAAGGTAGCTTTTCCTATACATGTAGCTTGTATAGATGTGTAAGCTCTCCCTATTCAGTAGTTTTCTGGGCATACTCTGAAATTATTTTGCAAGACATATGAGGAGCAGCTGAAATCACTTGTTTTTTCAGTCTGGAGAAAAGAAGGCTGAGGGGAGGCCTCAGGGTGCTCTGCAGCTTCCTCACTTGTGCCTTTTTTACGATCACAACAAAGCTTTTCTACCACTGATTCTCAATTTAACTTATCAAGGTAAACAGAAAGCTTCATCAATTTTGAAATTCTTTAATTTTCATGACATATTTGACATATTTGGGGCAGGGAGGAAGGATAAAAAATATATATAATTTTTATATTTTGAGGGATATATCACTTTCTAGAAATAGTTGCCGTGGGACTGTTCAGGCTAGTGAAACCTCTTGTAAACCCTTCCCACTAAGCTATGCCAGAGACAGGTATTGTGGCCAGAGAGAGCTGTGGCAGGGCTCTGGGAAGACATGGCCCATGCAAGGGATGCTGCTGGAAGCCCCGATACTGTCAGGAGAGAGTGTGGGCAGTGGTACTGCAGTAGCCCCAGTGGGTGTGCAGAGGCACAATGCTGGTGCTGGCACAATGCTGGAGTGCATTGTCTGCCCCCCCCGAGACTGCAAGCACCTGCTGGCTTCCAGGCAGGCATCACTCTCGACCCCAGTGGGCCTGCAACATCCTCCCTGCAGGGAAAAGCAGGGCCGGGCAATGAGGGGCAGGGGAGCATGGCCACGCTGCCCCGTCTCCTGCCCAAGATCTGGGCAGTACTTTTCAGGAAGCACCACAGCATCCTCGACTGCTGCTGCCCTGGATGCGTCGGGAGCTGTCCATCATCTACGGGGTGCACTAGTGGCCAGCGATGGTAGCAGAGAGCACGATCCTGCAGACCCTGTGCCATGCCAGGCCAGAAAGGAATGTCTTTATCCAGCAGCTGCTGAGATGCCTGGGGGGATGGGACAGAAGTGTTTGAGGATGGACTCAATACCATTGTGTGCTTGTGCAGTGAAGAGGCCTGGAGGCTGCAGGCCTCCAGAAGGCCCATGTCAACAGGGAGCAGGAGGACAGCCCTGCGGCCAACCCTTGCCCTCCTACCCCCCTGCAAAGGACTCCCACCTCCAGCCCTGCAGGCTCTGAAGACAAGGAACTCCCCAACACATCCAGTGCTGCCCTTTTTGTGGTCCTGGCCACCCCACCACTGTATATGTCTCCAGCTAGCAGGAGGAGCCCCAAGCAGAGCTTGAGGAGGCAGCAGAAGATGATGCCGGCCAGGGCTGCAGCCACTGAGCCTCTGCTCCTGGCCTGGGTAGGGACCACTCGCCTGGCGGGCCCCGGCACCCCCCAAAAAGGAAGGCCAGAAGCAGCCCAGACCCTCCCAAGCCCTTCAAGAGGCCGCCCTGATGGTGCCGCTAGCAGGGCTACCCTTGCCTTTCATTAAAGAAAAGCAAAATCCATGAGAATTCTAAAGGCAGTGTCTTGCTCTTACTCAAAACAGAGCTCACAGCAGAGCCTGTGAGTGCTGCCAGAAATGGGGTGGTGTTCCTGGCCATGGAGCCCAAGGGAGCCCATGGTGCAGGAGCCCACGACAAAGGTGAGGATAGGGGCTGGGTGAGGCTTGGCTCCTTGGAGCTGAGGCCCTGTGCTTCGATCCCCTGGCACTAGTAATGACTTCCACCACATTCATCCTCAGAAGGGGCTGTCATTTTAGTGAAGGCGGTGGGACTGGAAACATCTTCCTGGTGTGATAGGATGGTATAGCAAGCACTTTATGGAGGCCTGTGCTGAGCCCTGGTTTGGTTGAACTTCATGGTGCACGAGGGAGGAGAGAGCATTGCTAGTCAGGGATGTAGCAAGAGTTTTGAAAAGCATGTGAACCCATAAAAACTGCAATGCCATCAGCCCATGCTGTCTTATAGCCTTCCCAGAGTTTTTCCATGTGTGTGTGAGAGCATTCTTGAGGAAAGATGTGTTGTTTTTTTCTGTCTTGGTTTTCAAAACCAATGCTATCAGTCAGAAATGACATGCCTGGGGGCTTGCTCTGACTTGGCAACAGAAAAACTGCACAGTTCACCAAAGTGATGGAGCTTGAACTCTGCCATCATCTGGTCTTTCCTCTGTGCCACTCCCTAAATATATGGTGTGTCTGTCCTCTGCCTGTCTTTCTGGCAGGAGTGAGAGCACAGGGACACTTTGCTCCCCACCTTGGAGCTATCAACTATTCCATCAGTCCTGGAAGCAGGTGTCAACAATCCACTTGCAGATCAATAAATCAGTAAGAACTGCTGACTAGTGATCTGTTTTGAAACCTAAGTCATTAAATGGCTAAGTATGTCAGGATGCAGTTGGGAAGAAATCCGTCTCCTTCCTGGGGTTCTCACACCAAATTCCAGCAGTAAGGCAATTTTACAGATAACTTCCCTCTTTTGTCTAAGTAGTAAAAATCTCCTTCTAGACAAAATGTCCAGCATACAGCCAGAGAAATACATGATAAGGTGAGTGAACAATTGGCTGATGGGTTGGGCTCAGAGGGTTATAGTAAATGGGGTTACATCAGGCAGGCAGGCAGCCAGCCAGTCACTGGTGGGGTTCCAGAGGTGTCCGTTTTAGGGCCAGTTGTCTTCCACGTTTTCCTAAATGATTTGGATGCAGGACTTGAAGGTATACTAAATCTGCACATAACACTAGATTGGGAGGAGCGCTTGACTCCATTGAGGGTAGAGAGGCCTTGCAGTGAGATTTTGACAAATTAGAGGGCTGGGCAATCACCAGCCATGTGAAGTTTCTTAAGAGTAGGTGTTGGATTCTGCACCTGGGAAGGGGAAATCCCAACATATGAGGAGTGGCTGAGGTCCCTTGGTTTGTTCAGCCCAGAACAGAGAAGGCTGAGGGGAGGCCTCATGGTGGCCTGCAGCTCCCGCATGAGGGGAGCAGGGGGGCAGGCGCTAATCTCTGCTCCTGGGGACAGCGACAGGACCGGAGGGGACGGGATGGAGCTGGGACAGGGGAGGGTCAGGCTGGGGGTTAGGAAAAGGTTCTACACCCAGAGAGTGATCGGGCACTGGGACAGGCTCCCCAGGGTCATGGCACCAGGCACCATGGAGTTCAAGAAGCGTTTGGACAATTCTCTCCAACACGTGGTCTGATTTTTGGGTAGTCCTTTGCGGACCCAGGAGTTGGAGTTGATGATCTTTTTGGGACCCTTCCAACTCAGGATATTCTGTAATTCTGTGAAATAACAGGCTTACCTGCTTCATATGTAGTGATTGCTCAAGGACAGTTGAACTTGCAGGTCATGAAAGTAGTTGTAAAATACTGGAACAACGTGTGGTATCTTTTTTTTTTATTCTCCACAACTATAAATGGCATTGTTTCTCTGTGTTCGGAGGTCACTTTTCCTTTTGCACGTGCTCTGGTGTAGTTTGGGAAATTACTTCTTTGCAAAGCACTTTCACTTTGAAAAGTTTCTGGGCTTGCTCCCTTTATGATGATTCTTTATTCCTTTCTTCTATTACTATGTATTATTCATTGTTGTCCGCATCACTTCCTTTCTTTCTCCCTTTCATTACTGGAGTTTTCTATAATCAATGGCTTATAAAACTTTTCTCCCATTTGTTCTTTGAATCAAACCCTCCATCAATGAATACTAGATTAATCTTCGTAGTGTGCTTTTGGAGAGTCCTTTTCACCTTGTATTTTTCAGACCCAAACTTCACTGTTCTTGTCTGTAACTTTATCACCTCCAGGTACTGTATGCAGTAGATGTGTGGTACAGAGGCTGTACTTCATCCCACTTAGCTTAGAGAAACAGCACACACACTGAATTGCAGCTGTTGTCTTTTCCTTATTCTTTAAGCTTAATTTGATTTTAATATTTAAAAAGCACAGGCAGAGAGCTCCATTTTGTTACTGAGTACAGTCGAAGTAGTTCTCTGCCTGTTGCCTGTTTTTTTACAGCTGTGTGGAAGGGGTTGAGTGCCTCAGTGAAAGCCTGGTAAAGAGGACAGTAAACCACCCATACCTGAATATTCATGGGACAGAAGGGAAGGCTGTAGCTCAGGCTGTTAATGTCTTTGTTAATATGTGAGTCTCCATATCTCAGTGTTAATGCACCCTGTGTGTTTTTAATTCTTCCAGGGTAGTGAGGATTTTCTCCTTGGCTCTGTCTGCTCCCTGCCTCAGCCCAAGTACGAATTAATACCAGTTTAATGGCAGGCCTTTTTCCTGTGACCTGGGAAGACAACAGTTGTGTGCACAGCATATCGTCTCTGATGCCAGCTGTGTCACCTCCTGGCAACAAAAGAATTGAAACAATTCCAAGTAATTTCAGCTTTTTAATGAGACAAGTCTCTGGCCTATGGGTTGAATACTGGGCTCAGAGTGAGAAGCTTTTTCTGCGCTAGGGGCTCTGCCCTACTTGCTCACATTTTGTTTTCCCACATTAGAAGTTCTATATATTTGGAACAGTGTTATTAGGACCCTTGTTTCAGATGACAACCTGAAATTGTTCATGCCAGTAAATAATAGTGAATTCACATAAGCCTATCCAGGATAATATGTACATAGCAAAAAGAATTAGACAAATATTTGTTAACAAAAGTGAAAAAGGATGTATAAGACAAACAAGATCTTGTCTTACAGACTGATGCAAGTTGCATTTTGTGCATGTTTGTGATATACACAGTAACTGAAAGGGGCTGTTATTTTCTTGTCTATTACAGTTTTTGTTTTCATCTTAACATTTAACCAGGGAAATCTGTTAATCCAGAATATTATACTAAGAAAATCGTCTATGTATCTCGGATTTAAAAATACCACATGGATAAATTTAAAAATACCACATGGATAAAAATACCACCATCTAGCTTGATGACTTTAGTAGTCTTTCACTTCCTGTTCAACTATTTTATTAAAAATAAAGCATAGTTTTAATGTTTTAATTGAATGTTTTAATTTGCTAAAATACCATTTTGGACAAACAATGATCTGTACAATTTTGAGCAACCACTGGTCTAAATGAAGCTGCAAAGTGCTTAAGCGACCTTTAAAGCAGAGGCAGACATGTCACAGCATGACAGGTATACATTCTCCTGGGATGTGGGAGTCAGTTCAAATTCCCTTTTGCCTGCTTCAGCAGGGTTGTATCCAAGGTGCCACACTTCATTAGTGACTGCCTTAAGTGGTACATGAAGAACTCTGGAAAAAAAATTCTAAATATCTCAGGGCAAGGCAGTTTCTCAAGGATACGTAAAAAAGCATTATGAGAAAAACAGCAAACTGGTTTTGCAGGCCTTATAAAAGTGTCCTTCTTACTGACTATTGAATTATTTTTTCAGTCTCAGTTCCACTGAGTATATAACACATCAACAGGAGAAACTGAAATGAGTTAATGAAAAGTACTCTAAGTGATCACTAAAGGTTACTCTTCAAGGAGTCTGGAAAACAATTACAATATAAGTTATTTTATTTCATAGTAGGTGGGAGGATTTTGTTGCTTTGCTTTCCACATTAGTGCTTGACTTCTGCATTGCAGTGTGTGTGAGGCTATTGCATCCTTCTCTGGTTTTATAATCTTAGTCTTTTATTTATATTAAGAATATTCCAAAATCAGTTTCTATTTTGCTAAACTTTATTTTTGCTTTCCAATTCTTTTTTTTTTTCTATATCAGTTTGACACCCAAGCAAATCTCCATTCAAAAATTAATTTAAGTCACTGTCCTAAGAAAACAAATGTTTTCATGTAGTCAAAAGCATACCTATCACTGTGCATCAATGCATATTCTTTACCATATTTCATGGATAAAAGTGAAACAGATTTTCTGTGGTGTAACTCCATAAACGTTGTTTGCATCTGCTAGTGGTTTTGCCTATGAGCAAAATGTCATGTGTTGGTCCTAAATAGAACAAATACTGCGGTTTGTTATTGACTTAGAAAAAAGGAACTTCATTGCTATTCTACATCCATGTGAAAAATGGGAGAATCTGATGAAGATATAGCCTCTCAACATTTTTTCTGTATGCCTTTTAGTTCAAGAATTTTAAACCTTGTTACTGTACACAGAAAAGAGTGAAGACATGCCAGGGGTAGTTGCCTTTGCTGTTCTGCATACAGGGCACAAGAATTTTATTTGCTGAGGCACCTCCTGGTATATATAAATTCAATAAAAGTGCAAGAAATGGTTAGATTCTTTGATCTTATAAATAGCATCTCTGGATAAGAAAAAAAAAAAAAGAGAGAAGGAAAATGAAAGAAAAGAAGAAGAAGAAGAAGAAGAAGAAGAAGAAGAAGAAGAAGAAGAAGAAGAAGAAGAAGAAGAAGAAGAAGAAGAAGAAGAAGAAGAAGAAGAAGAGAAAGAGAAAGAGAAAGAAAAAGAAAAAAAGAAAAAAAAATAAAAATAAAAAGGAAAAGGAAAAGGAAAAGGAAAAGGAAAAGGAAAAGGAAAAGGAAAAGGAAAAGGAAAAGGAAAAACAATTGCTAACCAGTGAGGCAATGCAGACTTCTATGAAAATATAAATTTTTGTGAAACAAAGATTTGCTTAAGTTTTTTTTTTTTGGAAATTGTTTATTGCAGGAAGTGCTTTTAATGGATTAGGAAATGGAGTGGGACATGAAGGTAATTGCATGCAATTCTGGTAAGCAGATTGTCTGCTGTTTCATTCAGCTCTTTTTCCCATTTTAAACTTGGTCATCAGTTTCATATTTGCTTTTGAAAGTGTTCTGTATGCTTCCTATAAATTGTCATATGCAGTGCATCTAGATCTTCATGGAGTCACACTTCAAAATACTAGGATCTTTTTTATTTTCCAGAGGAAATGTTCCTGTATAATGTTCTGAATTATTCTAATGACTTTTAAGCACCTCTTTCCTCCCATTTCAGCACTTCTCCATTCTTTTCCTGGTCATGTACCAAGTTCATCTCTGATGTCACACTGTTAAAGTCAATGGAGTGATTTAGCATGCTGGGACCAATTAGTCCCTGAAATGCTTAGATCTGGCTGATATCATGCTCTTTACTGGTTTCCTGTGATGTCTTTGTTAAACTAATTGCCTGGCTTGACCATGTATGAAAAGGATGAATTGCATTCACATATATGTTAGAATGGCAATTTAATACTGATAGAATTTGTTCATGGCTTGGTGGTTGATTTGTTAATGATTGTTCTCCTCAGAACTGAATGCTGAAAATATTTCTTAAGACTAAAAGGGTGCAATAGGTCAGGTCTGAATTACATACTATTAGGACACCAAGGTCAGGTTGGTATAGGTAGATTGTCACTAGGATGTATATTCAAACATTTCTGAATATTAATAGGAGGCCAAACCTTCCAGGAGAGAAAAAGCATTTGTTTCTCTCAAGTTACTTTAATTCACCAAATCACTTTTCACTGCAATGTTGAAGCTTAAAGGACTCTAAGATGTGATTTCTGACAATTTTTCAGTAGCAATTTAAAGGTTTCTTCCCCCACCTATCTCCTCTGCTATCTTCCAGAAATCATCATTTTCAGAGCAAAGTCATTAAAGAATACTAGGAAATCAGTAATCAAGGGTGGCTTAGGAAAGAGAAATATGTGTGAATGATAACAGAGCAAGTGCGTGGTTTGGAGAAGTTATCATTGCAATTAATTGTTTTTACTATAGCTGTGTATATTACTGCAAACTTTTTTAATGAGCTACAGTTTCAATCAGCTAAAAAGAACAAAACAAATATTTAGCCAATTTGCTTCTTCATGTCTCTTCAGAGTAATACGTAATATACATCTTTATCTCTCATCATAGCTGGCTGGCATTTCTGGGAACAGTTTCAGGAGAATGTGTTGAGACTGGGTGGAAAGAGACTTTCAGATGCAGTGACTTAGGTAAGCTGAAAGTAGATTTCTTTTCTCTCCACAGAGAAATGCTCAGGAGAGTTTCTATTTGTACAGTCTTACTCAGTGAACTCTCCTGAAAACTGTGCTTGCAGACCTGCCTTATTTTTGTGGTTAATTGATGTCAGGAGAAAGCTGTGTCTCTTGCCAGCTTTCAGGGTGATGAATGTAATACAATGGGATGAGCTGACACAAGGAAGTGATTAAAGATGAGATACTCCCCGTTTTTTTCTTACAGTTCATTTTAGGCTGAAGGGTGAGCATTTTTAATCTTATGCAAATAAGTTAACTTGCAATCATGGAATGAAGCCATTCATTTAAGTTAAAATCAAGTCAAAGCCCTAGTGATTTAGAGATTATTTATCCTTAGGGCATTTAGATCACACAGATAAATTGGCAAAAAGTGTTTACGCACTTTAAGAGTGAAAAAGAATACATAAACTCCTTCAACAGAATTGAGTGTCTCTCTAGGAGGAGCTCAAAGGTCCTTGCATTATTTTCTACACCAGTTCTAGGGTCTGTTAACCTAACCCAGCATCTTGGCAACGTTTTTATTACGTATCTTGTGGAGTTTAAGCACCAAATGTACCTAACCAATGAATAAATCACAGAAGAGTAGATTGTAAAAAGGGAAAGAGTCTTTGGGCCAGACTCGCCACTAACACATGAGGTCAGCTGAGCCAATCAAAATTACACTTGATAAAAAATACAGGTCCCTTTTCCAGTTCATCAGTTTCACTCCAGTTCTTACTTACTGATGACATGAGAAGCAAAGGTTTTTTAGAATGTAAAACTTGGTAATAAGTATGTATAATATCCAATATAGGGAGGAGTTGCAGGGAGAAAAATAGTTTCCCAGGCTGCTGAGAAGGGAAGTAAGTGAAGCCATAGTCATCAAATACAATGTTAAGATCTAATTCTGCTGGCTGGTTCCTTAAAAATCAAGTGAGGTGGGGAGGACAGAGAGAAGTCCACAGTGGGACCTGTCACTGGGGACTCGGAAAGCCTTAGCAGAGTTGTCAGAAAATCCCAGCATCCATTCAGTTTAACTAATTCTCCTACATCATGTTTACAAAGACTATGCTATACAGTAAGAGCTGTGGTTTCTTTCCAGAAATCTTCCAGTCCTGATTCTCTCCAGGACGTGATTACTAAACCCTTCCTCCTTTTCACACTGTCATTATCTTCTATACATGTATTCCATTGTCGTGGTTCCGCTTGAGTGGGCAGCCGAGCTCCACCACAGTTGCTCTCTCACTCCCCCTCCTCAAAGAGGAATGGGGAGAAAATATGATGAAAAGGGCTCAAAGGTTGAGATAAGGACGAGAAGATCACACAGTAATTATTGTAACGGGCAAAACAGACTCGGCATAGGGAGATAGTAAGATTTATTGCTTATTACTAACAAGCTAGAGAAGTGAGTAACAAAGGAAAGAAACCAAAAGCACCTTCCCCACCATCCACCCTCTTCCACCTCCTCCACCCGAGCGGCGCAGGGGAACGGGGGAATGGGGGTTATGGTCAGTCTACAGCACTTCTTCTCTGCCGCTCCTTCTCGATCACTCTCGTCCCCTGTGCTGTGGGGTCCCACCCACGGGATGCAGTCCTTGATGAACTGATCCAACGTGGGCTTCCCACAGGCAGCAGCTCTTCCAGAACTGCTCCAGATCTGGGTCCATACAACGGGGTCCATCCCTCAGGAGAAAACTGCTCCAACCTGGGTCCCCCACGGGCAGCAGCTCCTGCCAGGTCACCTGCTCCTGCATGGTCTCCTCTCCACGGGCTACAGGTCTGGCCCGGAATCTGCTCCGGCAGGGATCTTCCACAGGCGGCAGCCTCCATCGGTGCAGGGCCACCTGCTCCACCGTGGTCTCCTCCACGGGCTGCAGCGTGGAACCCTGCTCCACCGTGGTACTCCATGGGCTGCAGGGGGACATCCTGCTTCACCATGGTCCTCACCACAGGCCACAGGGGACTTCTGCTCCAGCGCCTGGAGCACCTCCACCCCTCCTTCTGCACTGACCTTGGAGCCTGCAAGGCCATTCTTCACTTCTCTCACTCTCCCAGCTGCTGTGTGGTGCAGCGTTTTTTTTTCCCTGTCTTAAATATGCTCTCACAGAGGCGCAAAACAACATCGCTTATTGGCTCAGCTCTGGAAAACAATGGGGCCCTTCCCAAACATGGGGCAGCTTCTAGATCCTTCTCACAGAAACCACCCCTATGGCCCCCTGCTACCAAAACCTTGCCATGTAAGCCCACTACATCCATAAACCTTGATTCATGTCAATTTCTTCCATTTCCTCACAAGATTATTCATGTAAGAGGATGTGCCTGTGCAGGATACTGACTTATTGGACCGAATCCATTAACTCTAGATCTTAAAGCATAAACTTCTATATCTCTAGATCTGCAATTTCACCCTTGATTAAGTAATGCTGTGGGAAGTACAGGTATGTGGCATTTGGAAAACATCACTTGCAGGAAAAGGTATGTAGAACAAAGTATGTAATACATTTTTTTTTTAGTGCTCCATCATGAAATCTGCATAGAGAAATGGTTAATTTGTGGTTAAATCTGTCTGCAGTCATTTGGGGGGTGACACTTCTCTTCCAAAAGAAAAAAAAATTTGTACAGAGAATTTATTTTATTCTCTAATTTAACAAAATAATAAAAAAAATAAGGCTTTTGAACAACTTCTAATATTTTTATACACAATTTTCCAGAAACGTAAAAAATTTGCTACCTCTTCTAAAAACAGGCACTAGGCATGCTTACTGCACCACACATGCATTTAATCTTTGTTTATATTCCATATATATTGCCTTTAACTTTAACTGATTTACTGCTTTTCTGTTTTAATTCATACATGACCTCTCAGGTCCATTGCTGAGCCTAACCTTTATCTTGCTGCTTTGTAAATTTGATTTGCCTCTGACCCATGGTCTGTTTTGGTATTAAAACTATTGACTTGTCAGATAGTAGAATATAACCAGATATAAAGAAACCTTCTTGGGAATTAATGGATATATATCTTCTTCTATTGAAGAGGGAAGAATAGATAGAACATTAAGATCCTCCAGGGCACCCTGTGTACTTTTACTGTATATATATGTATACATATATATATACATGTATGTGTATATATATATATGTGTATTTTTTTTTTCTGTAGAACTTTATTCTTGGTTTCCCCAGGATTATGCTTCAGTGCTTCATGAATTAGGTTGCTTTGCTGTGCTTCAGTGTCCTCCGTAACTTTCTGAAAACATTCTGAATTGTTTGAGACAAATGTTTGCAAACTGCAATTCTTTGAATTATAAATATTTTTAGAAAATCATGTTTTTAATGATGGAGACTTTAAGATTTCAAAGATCTAGCTTTTTATTTTTTCCAGCCTACTGTTTTAAGCAATTCTGCTTGCTTCCTCCATTCACTGGAAGTTCTGGACTCTGACTGTCCTCAGGATGAAATTTTGCCTCCATGTACATTATATACATGATGTGGTATCTTCCAGATGTTCCTAAAACTGCCAAAATAATTCTGTATTTGGTGCTGTTTAAACACATGGTAGCAGCTGTAAATAAGGAAAATATAAGGTTGTTTTGATGTTATGTGTTAAAATTAACATGCGTGCTCTTGACAATGCGAACTTTAAGCAGATACTGCTCCTTTTAGTATAGGCCAAAAATGTGGTCAGTCTCTAGGAACAGGAAGGATTTTATTGAATGTAAGTAAGTATCTCAATTTCTTTGAATTGCTCCTGAGAATACAACAGCCAAATTGAAAGTACCATAATCTGTAATTCTGCTCAGGTACTTCATAGTTCACAACAGAATATTTGTTCATAAATCCCAGATAGAAAGAAGAACGAGGTTGTTCAAAAATGCAATAAACCTTACTTATAAAACATCATCAAAAAAAGTGTGGATTTTGTTTCTCAATTGAAAAAAAAAAAATCCATTTATTTCTTCTGAGTTTGGTCTTTCCTACCTGTTAGAACCAGAAGAAAGTACAAACCATGCTGCTAATCCATGTGCAGAAACCACGAATACAACTACATGGACAGGTATCTGAAGAAAGACCATGCTCCAGGCCTCATACATGGTTAGATTAGAGCAGTAGGAGGAGATCCATAATTCTGAGAGGAATGCTTGCATGAATGTCTCCATTATTCTCTACTATCTACACAGTGGGGGAGCATATGGAGCAAACTATCTGAAATCAGTGTTACAAAGGCAAAGTTTGGCTTGTGTATATAATTAAGTATCTACAGTACCACACCCCTGCAACAATGTCTGTTTCTTCCAGAGCTGAACCATTCTGTGCAGTTACTTCAGCAAATCAAAGCATTGATATGTATTCTGTAAAACTACCAAGCACTCAAAAACATTTAGAAGTACATTTTGACTTTCCATAGCTTTACAGAACGTAATATTAGCATGGCTGTTCCTACTTCTGAAGAGATTTCTATGAAGGTAGAATTACCTTCCACCTCTGTACCCAATTGGGAAGCCACTCTCTGCTCCCTGAATTAGTGATGTTAGAGTTACTGTTCTCTGAACTTACCCCTCAAGCTGGACAAGTAAAACTCTTCAAAGTTGCCTGACAGATGCTTTGAGAGGTTCTGACTTACAATGGAAAAGACTTTTTTTCTGGTGGCCAGAAAGAAATATAGAATTGCTTGAAGAATTAGTGATCACACTGCTCTTCGTGTTCAAATGTCTGTGATGAGGAGTCCAAGGACTTGGGCTGTGTGAAAAGAAATTTACCATACATGTATACCCGTCATAATGTCTCTCTGCAAAAAACTATTGATTCCCTTGGACTACTTTATGATGTTTTGTCAGAGTAGCCCAAGTATCGTGAAATGTTTAGCTTTGGGGACTCTCTATAGAATCAGATTTTACTATATTAATTTCAGAGGTGAGGCATAACAGGATCAAAACTAGAGAGTATTAAAAATAGGTTCTTGGACAATCAAGTTTTACAAGCCAAGGAATGAGGCAACATTCATCAGTTCACAAAAATAACAATAATAAGTAGGTGATAGAGATTCTGCAGTTGTTTTGTGCTGAATGAAGTTGTCTTGCAATTTCATGATAATCTGTGTTGCTAACTTCTGCATCAAATGAAAAGCCTCTACACCTAGCTTTGTGTAACTGTGCTACTTTTCCTAATTCTGGAAAACTAGGAAGAGTTTACAGGAAGATTGTGATCATCTGATTAAAAGCAGGATACCTTCCATACCTGTAGAAGGAGTAAATTAACAGTGACACTTCAACCAAGATTTTACACTACAAGGTTCACTATTACTTTAAGAGCTCCCACCTCAGCCATACTATATTACAGTTCAAATCTGGGTCGAAGGACAGAGAGTAATATTGGAGCAAGATGATATAAAACAGAAAAATCTTGTCTCACAATCAGGAAGTGTTTTTACTTTTGTAGTATAATTTAGTCTTAGTGACATATGCATATATAAACATAAGAACAATAGAGGGCAACATGGGGAGAAGAAATGAACATTTTTGACAGCTAGTGATTGCACAGAAGCTGACTGAGAAGAGTTTCAGTTTAAGCAGTCAGCAACCTCTTAAAACAGCAAGGTTAACATTTCAGTGCTCAACTAGGATAGCTTCTGTTTGAAGTATTAGCTGAAAGTAGAACATAACATAATCCATTATGGATGGATGTTTGAGAAAAGAGTTGTTCTCAGCAGAGATGTACTTTGTACTAAGCAATCACATGAGGCTGCTACATTCGGAAGTATGACTCTGACTTTGCAAGAGACAGGCATTGAACCTGTGGCACCATAACTGAAAAGTATGACACAAATCTAGTTCTGAGGGGCGTAAAAGTTAAGGGTGAAGCAACACAAGACAACAACTGGGAAGAAATAAGAGATGGACCAAGGTGCAAACAACAAAGTAAAAACTGGCTTCAGTTCACAATGAAATGCTCTTTTATAAAGAAAAATAAAAATAAATAGAAAAAAGAGATAACTGGCAGGCCTTCCAGTCTTCGGATTCAAACTTCATTCTTTGAAAGCCCTAGCACTTACAGAAGGAAATGCAGACCTCTACTACAATGCGGTAAAGCTCATTGTGCACCATTCCTACTGGAACAGTTGTATTCCCCCCTAACATGAAGGTTTTCAAATTAGAAGTACCACAAAGGTTTCTCTTGGTTAAAAGTGTTTACAGATGGCTCTGAGGAAAGTAAATGGAGAAATGTGTGTTCATACACACATTGATAACTCAGCTACAATCGTAAGCAAGAAGGAAAGCAGTTGTTCAATTTTCTTCCACATCCCCTTACTTTTTACTTCCTTTCTTCCCAGTTTTTGTTTTACTTATTTATTTATTTATTTATTTGTGTGTGTTGTTTTCTTTTGTTTTGTTTGTTGTTGTTGTTGTTAATAATGAATGTTTTATGACTCTTCCTTCCTCCATGTGGTTTGATCCAGGTAATATAATGGCAGAAAACAACCTACAACCACTGGTTCATTGAACAATGAGGCTGAAGATTCCTTGTATGTTGATTACAGATTAACCAAGAAGCCGTCCTAACTGTGGCTGCATTTCTGGGGATACACCCCAAGAGAAAATGGATCTGATGTTGCCCAGAACTTAATTATGTCTTGTAACCCTGCAAGCCGTAGCTATGTGCTTTAGCACCCTGATATCACTAACAAGGTTAGAAGACCTATTAAGACAGTCTAGTGTTTATGAGGGTCTGGTGTTTACAAGCTGTTTATCTGAAGGTTTTTTTTTCATCTGTTTCTCCTGCCTCTTATACACAAATAGGTATACTTTATAACAAATGAGGCAGGCATTTGAGAATGTAATGGCTATTTACTCTGAAGCAAGACTGTTGTCTAGAACATTTTCAAATTATCATGTTGTAAGGTAAGTCAGGGGTTCTTTTCCAGAAGATCAGGAAATCATTTGCAGTAGACATGTCAGACTAATCTCATTTTGTGTTCTTACTGTTGTGTTGGCTGCCAGCAGGTGTTTAATGTGTTTAGATGGCAGGATGTAAATAAATGTTACATCATGCATAAGGGCTTTTTATGCTGCAAAACATTTTTACAGAGTCCTCCACACTGAACGACATTATTTGAACTCATTCTTCCTAGGCTTTTAGCACTGGCTAAATCCTATTATCATACATGTATCTGTTGCTTAACCAGTGGCTAAGGTTGGTACTGTTTGCAAAGCATATGAGTTAAAGCTGCATGCATGAAAAGCAAGACTTATATAACAATTTTGATTTACCATCCATATAAATTCTAGGTGTACTGAACCTGTCATGAACAATGTCACTTTTACATAAGCTAAGAAAACAACAATTTATATTTAGCTGTTCTGGCTATTCTTGACACACTAAAAAGAAGAAGCATGATTAATAGTTTACATTATCCAGTCCATAATGCTGTCAGCTAAAGTTATCTGGCTGCCTGCCTCCTCCCTGTCCAATGAGTTTGCAGAAGTGAAGAATCTTACACAACTTCTAAAGGGAGTATTTTGAATTAGGTAGTCCAGCAGAACATCCACACCCTCCTTTACTCTATATAATCTGGCAAAAATTAATGCTAGGAAAAAAAAAAAAAAAAAGGAAGGTTGTGTCAGTTGAGAAGGAAGCAGAAACATCTTCAGTAGTATGTAGTCTGATGGACCTATTCCTGAATGTCATCTGGGGAGACTGTGGACACCAGACAGATATCCTTCAAGAACTGTATATTACTACAAACTTCTGCCAGAGCACAAGACTCTGTATGTGGTAAAGAAGGGCTAGGAATTCAGAAACGTACTACCTACTGTTCTGCACAAAATAATTATGGTATGAGTTCAGTGTTCCTTATCTGTTAGTATAGCATGAGGTTGTATTGCCTGATGATAAACCTCTATCTGGGCAGATTCCAGGTCTTTGTTTTCTCCAAGCCGTTCCTGCTTCTGCTGTAGCCATAGTGCTTTTACTTCTCTTTGACATCTTGAAGGTTCTTGTTGGATCGATTAATATAGTGTCTGGGAAAGCAAATGGGAGACAGTGAGTCCATTCTCAGAGATTAGAGGTTAGGGCCAACTACATTGATACTGCTAGTCTGCTTGCAAGAAGTACGTTTCCACTATGAGTTCCAACATGTGGCTTTATAATAGACAAATTACTGGAAGCAACACCTATACTTTTTCCTCTTTGAACAACACCTCCCAACAAAAGAACTTTTCAGTATCTTGTGCTATGAATCAAATATTTACATCCTTGTGTGAAAGGGTTTAAGTCAGAGCTGAGCTAGTGTAGGTACAGGTTTAAGTTAAATATTGCAATTTCCATTCAGAAGGATGGCATGTAGCACCTCTGTACTTCAAAGGGAATATGATATGTTCAGGAAAACCAGTCATAAAGCCCTATCTTACACTCTCAAGAAAGCACAACTTTGAGGAGTTCTTAAAACAATTTCTGTCTGACCATACCTGGCATTACCTATTTCAGCTGCTAGCTGAGAACGATTCTTTAGCTCTTTGCAGTTACGAACACTTACTGTAATGTCACATGGTTTTGGCAACATTAGAAATTAGTTGTTTTTCATTCTTACTATCAGACTGAGGCGTCTTCCTACCCTGAACAGCTGAGATTACAGAATTTTAAGTTTAAAACACTCAATAAATTATTCCTTTTCCTTAGATCAAATAGAAGGCATGCTTATATGACATTCAACATTTAGCATACCAGCGTGTAGTCATGAATCAGCGTTTACCAGTAGCAGTAGCTTCACTACATTCCTGAAACACTGCTTAATTTCAACAAACCTCTAACTCTTCCCTGGCCATTTGCTCAGAAAGTCAACCATTTGACCAAGGAAGAAGAAGTAGAATTTCAGTTCTGCTGTATTCCTGTGAAGACCTCCAATCTTACATATACACAACAGAAAGAGAATTACTGATATTTTGTAGATGGTACACATGGAAAGCATAACCACAGGTCAAGGAACCTTAGGTCCAGTGAGAAAAAAAATTGATTTACTCAAGGAACTCAGTCTTGTTTCCTCTGTTCAGAAGAGTTAGTACAAAACACTCACTTAGATCCTCATCACTTATGAGTAGGGAATGCACCATGAATTACTCTGATTTTTACCAGCAGGGTGTCAAAATGGGCAGCAGCTTTCTGGCCTATGCTTGATTTTGAAGCTGGATACACGCTGATACTGGTTACTGATTTGATTGTTTTTGCTATGATCTCAAGAGCCTCTCTATCTCTTTCCATCACTTTAGTTGCTTATAATTCTGCAAAAGCTATGACCTCCTCTGCATCAAAGAGCACTTAACAAGAAGAAGAAGAAGAAAAAGAAAAAGAAGAAGAAGAAGAGAAAAAGAATATTGACATACTTAATAGGTCAAAGTGGTTGACAGTTCAGTTCTGTTCCTATGTATCAGCTTTTTCTACTGACGGTATCTCAGAAGTGCATAATTTGGGTAGACACATCAGCTCTCCATTGATGACTAGTGTACAGAAGTATTACAGAAGCTTTATGTTAAAATGAACTGTGAGAAATCAGTTCATGGAGCACTAATATTTGCCCAAGATAGGTCATTTAGGCAAGGAAAGATGCCTAGACTTGATAGAACTGAAGCTGAAACCCACAAGATTCATTTCAAACATTTGTCCACCCATACTCCTAGGTCATCTGCTTCTTATTAGTGCAGGTTGTTCAGAACAAGGCCTGTTTTCTTATGTGAGTTTCATTGTACAGAAATTTCAGGTGTGATGCTTTAATGCTATATCTTGCTAGCAGTAGGTCAGTCATGCTGCTTAGCGCTCTCTGGAAGGGATACCCCTGCCACTGTCTACCCATGGGATTGAGCACTAAAACAAAATTCTTAGCGTATTTTATGACTCATATTTATGAGTTGCCCTACTTCCTCTTGTAACTCTTTCTATCTGTTCTCTGTCTGATTGTCTGCAGTGTGTCTTAATCTGCTGCTGAAAGGGAGAGAGTGGATTATTCAAAGATTAAGCATCCAAGGACAGTCAGAAGAAACTGTTTTCCTTTTGGTAGCTCTGAAACTTGCTAGCAGCATGCTATACAAATAAGGCTTCTTGTGCCCCAGTTACCACTCTTCTTAACCCCAAATTGAATCCATCTCAAGACCAGCTTCCCTAGGAAGGAAAGACATGGCAAATGCAGTGAGGCCTCATGGATGTTTGGTTCTGGCAACCTTAAGAGAATTTATGTTGCTAAGTATAGATATCGAAACACAGCTGAAGGTTTCTCCAGGCAAAAATTTGTAATGAAGAGGGGAAGGAAGGATCATCTCCCATGATATTACTGATAAAAAATACAATATACATGTATCTTTGAAAAGTTTGTTGAAAGATACAACTGATACAGCATGTCACTTGCATATTCACCTATTTCCATCTGTAATTTTCACTTTAGAAACACATTCCTCCTGCTCAGTAGATGACACTTTGAAGTCAGAAAAGGGGTAGGAAGAGAAATGTTTCTAAACTTGATGTCATGGCAAGTGATGGCATTATAAATGTGTTTGCATTGTCTCCACTTCAATCCCTTCAAAGTCATTGAAGGAGAGTGCACATAATTGTTCTTCTCAGCCTTCTCACAATGTTATTGGTAAAGAAACAGTATATGCAAAGTCTTTGATGGAACATTTGCATCTACAGAGTTATCCTGCTTCCTGAAGGAAACATCACTTGCAGCTGGTAGGAAGGAATTAATATGACACACAGCAATTGGTTCTACTAGCTGTAGTCTAAAGGATAATGACACTGAAGTGGCACATTTATTCTATGTGCCCTGAACTGCCAGCTCTCAACTGCAGTTACTGCCAAGGTGGAGGCTTTCGACAGGCTCAGTTAGAGGCGTCCATCTGTTAACTGAAGATCACAGCTTCTTTATTATATGAGTGGCATAGCTGCATTAGTCAAATTAAGTTGGTTTTTCTTTTTTTAAAAAATTATTATTATTTTTTTCCCTATCATATATATATGTATATATATATAAAAGAAAAGCTGAAGAAGCAAGTGACAAGAACAACTGCCGTACTGTTTAGGGTAGACAGTTCTATCTGTTTTAGTATGGCAAAGTACTACACTTACAGCTCTTGCAAAGAGTTTTTTTTTTTTTTTTTTTTAATTATTATTATTTAATCTTAACTTTTAATATTATTTACCATCTTTCTTCTTCCACATATACAATCACTACCTTCTAGTCATTGCTGAGATTTAATTCCCCTAAGAAATTCTCATCCTGAGCTGAAAGCTACATTTTAGCTAAACCATTCTGTATCTAATATCTCTCAATTGGTTGCCTGTGTTTTATTTTTCCAGCCAGATCAGTTAAGAACTATGAGACTCTAAACTCCTCAGTTAGCACATGCAAAAGTCTTTATGGCTCAGATATTATATATAATGATGGGTCTTATATATCTTTATGACTTAGCAGTCATAAAATTAAAAGTTATCACAGTATTTGAGATGAGCTTTTAATTGTGCTCATAACTCACTGAAAATTCCTCACTGGCTATCCGGCATGTTACTCAGGTCAATAATAAAATGTGTGGCTGCTGGCTAAGAGAACACAGAGCAGATAGTTCAGGATTATTATTATTTTTTTTTTCCTAACTAGGTTTAAAAGAAATGAAAGCTGAAAGATTTTAATTGAAGAGTTTTACTCAGTAGCTACTATGTTTTTCTGCAGCTGCTATGCCCTTTCATACCTCTAGATAACTGAATAAGTAACCCCTCCAGTGATTCAAGAAAGACAACAATTATTCTGTTATACTAGTCTTGCCACTGCATTGATGAGAGACAAATACCAAATTAGGAGACATCATGGTCTAAGCCCTTTCATGCTACCTCTAGATAACTGGATGGAAAACACACCTTACTGTTGTCAGGTCAGGACTAATTTATGGCCTCTGCTTCATGCTCTCAAAATGGAAAAGGGAATGAAAAGGGCATTCTAGGAGCTAAAACTGTTTTCTACATAAGCACTGTCAGAAAGGCCTTTTCCTAATGCCATTCTACAAACCTCTGAGAACAGTAGCATGGTACTCCATTCCTAAGTACTAAGGTAAGATACTGGGTACTAAGAAAAAAAAAAAAAAGAGAGACATTTTCTTCCCACAAAAACCTATACATTTACCTGCACCAAGTTATTCACTTACCTGTACCAGTCAGTTACCTGACCTACAAGTCTAAAAGGTAAAGCTAAATCCTTTCCCATCTCAGAGCTCATGCTTTCTTCATGCACAAGTCATATCTCGATTTGAATCCTTGAGAGTCCACCTGAACATTAGCTTATTTAAGCAATTGCTTCTAACTACCTGTTAAAGGTTGGCTATTTTTTTTTTTTAATTTTATAAATTTCATTTTTAAGAATTAAAATTACAAAAAGAGTAGTCAAATGCTGGAAGAAGTTGTTCAGAGAGGTTGTGTTATCTTCATCTTTGGATGTGAATGTTTAAAACACCAACCCTGAGCAACCCACTCTACTTGACCCAGCTTTTAGATAGGAGTGTTGACTGCATATATGCAAAGGTGCCTTCCAATCTCCATTATTCTGTGATATAGAAAAAGGAATGAGCATATTAAAATGAAAGGTGCTACAGTACTACTAGATGCTTCTGCACACAAATAAAGCAGTGTTTCAGAAAACAAAACAAAACAGAACAACAAACAAACAAACAAACAAACAAACAAAACCTCTCTCCCACCCTGCAAAAAGGATAAAAGAAACCAAACCAAAGCATAATAAACAGCAGTGGTAGAATATGACGTATTTCACAGCTATCTGGTACTTTCCTTTTTTTTTTTTTTTTTTAAATTTTTGTTGATGTTGTTGTGTTTGTTTGATTGTTTGTTTTCTGTGCTGACTGTCTTGGTTGCTAAGCCATATGAGGAGCTCATCAATCTGATGTGCAACAGGAGCAGACCTACCTTTCACAGTGTAGGCTCTGTGAAGATAGAAGTATAGAAAAAGAGAAAATGTCTGAGAAAGAAAAAAGGGTGTTTGTAAAAATACCAATTCTTCCTAATGGTAAATGCATCTAATTGTTGCCATCAGCTGATCTGAGATGTTTCCTCCTGCCCTTTTCCAAGTATGTTTCTACTCTCTACCATATTACAGAATTTTTTTCTTTTTTCCTTTGTTCTCAGTGAGGCTAGTATATTATGAATATTTAAGCACTTGCTACAGAAAACAAAGAAAAAAACTTTAAAATTTATGAGAATGTTCAAGCTAGAAACTGGTGAGCTGGTGAGAATTGAAAGATAACTTTGAACATACAGCACTCAATTTTATGCTTACTGATTGTTTTCCATAGTTTGTGTCTGCTTTTGAGGAAGTGACAGCTTTGATGTTGATCTTGGACTCTACAAGTACCACTTCTAATAGCCACCTTTCTAACAAATTAGTGTTCTCATGTTAGAGATTAACACAGAACTTTGGGGTGTTCTCAAATGAGTCAAACTAACCTTCCTCTTTTAATCGGTTTATGTTGAAAATGAACGTTCAAAACATACTAGGTAATCAGTCTAAGAGGCAACAGACTCAGTTTGGTTAAACTAAGCAGCTCTTATTAGTAATCAGAAGTAAGGAAAGGAAATCTGTCATCTCGAGGGTACTCAAAGCTAAAATAACTTCAGCTGATCTTTCTGAGAAGCAAAAACAGGTGTTATGTGTGTGTTTCTAAAATCCAGAAGATCGCTTACAGAATAAACACCATTTGGCAATGACCAAATGTAAAGCTGATGCATTTCACAGGATGAGACTTGGGAGGGAGATGACCAGAAATCACTCAATCCTCCCACCTTCCACAGAATCACAGAATTTCTAGGTTGGAAGAGACCTCAAGGTCATCGAGTCCAACCTCTGACCTAACACTAACAGTCCCCACTAAACCATATCCCTAAGCTCTACATCTAAACGTCTTTTAAAGACTTCCAGGGATGGTGACTCCACCACCTCCCTGAGCAGCCTGTTCCAGTGTCTAACAACCCTTTCGGTAAAGAAGTTCTTCCTAACATCCAACCTAAAACCTTCCATTCTTTTTCTGAGGTCAACTAGGTACTCAAGTACTTCATTATCAAATTAACATCTGTTAATGGCATCTATGTGAGTACCTTTGGGAAAATGATGAAGATAGTGTCAGATTCAGTTGTCCTGGAAATATACTTCAGTTCCATGCTAAATGTGAAGCTGTAAACTTTAAACTATAGAAATAGCAAATTTAAAAGACAAAACAATGTAAGACCTCTGTAGCCTAGCAGAAGGAAAATTTAGGCTTTACAAACATCTGTCTCTCCCTCAGGTTTGTTTTTAATAGCTTCTCCAAAAGACTGGTTTTCCCTCTAATCATAAAATCATTCTTTAAGAAGCCATTAGGAGAAAAGGGGGATAATTTGGTCTTAGTTAATTACAAACTCTCCTGGCTGTGTTCAGGATAGGTTTGTGTACAGCTGAATGAATACATAAGTATTCTGGGGAGGTGGAGGAACTTAAGGCTGCTTGAAATTAAAGATTGTGAGAGGAGACTAAACCAGGATGGGTAACACAGTGAGGCATATAACTGCTACAAGTCAAAGAAATCTTTGAATAGCAGTATCCTCACCATGAAGCAGAGACAAAAATTAGTCCTGAACTGCCAACAGTAAGGTATCCAGTTATCTAGAGGTAGCATGAAAGAGCTTATACCATGATGTCTTCTAATTTGGTATTTATCTCACATCAATGCAATGGCAAGACTGGTATAAAAAAAGAGTTGTTGTCTTTATTAAATTGCTGGAGGGATTACTTTGCACCTTCTTTACTCTGAAATCTCTATGTCTCTGATGAAAATCGTGTCTGAAAGTTTTTTTAGAAGGAAAACTAGAAGTGCAGGTGTATTTTCTGTTTGAGTATTTGGGTATTTTCCTATGCAAACCATGGCATTTGCCATGGCTATGATAACTCTTTTTGTTGAATCCTAGAAAACAGTGATTTATAAGTGTGTGTGTTTATATATGTGCATATATATGTATGTATATATAAAGTAACCACCTGTGCATTGTACTCCCCTGTTCTTAAGAATATCCTTAGTCAGTTTCCTGGTTGGAGTGTCCTTATCTGCTACAGGACATTTCAGAGAGAAAGATTGTGCCTAAGATATGCAAATCCAGGTGATAAAAATTAAAGTTGTGTTGTGAAAATATTCAGCAAAAAGCTTTTATGCTCTGCTTAAATTTCTTCTGAAATTGTATAAGTCTGGCCTGTTTTGCATCATTTATTCTTTGCCTGTTTTGCATTATTGGTAAATGTGTCAGTGTACAGCTATGAATTCTGTTAGATGAAGGCAACTCTCTGAGTATGTGTATCAGAACATAGTATCAATTTCATATGTGAAATTTTAATTTTATTTAACTTGCATATGGACTGAGTTTTCAAAGAAGTGAATTAATGATGAAACACAATGAAAGAGAATACACAATGAAACTTGATGTCCTACTGATCACGGGGAAAATCCCCTGAATAAAAAATTTTCCTCATATGTTAAATTTATGGTGGCAAGTAAATTGCTTAAAGAAACTGATAAAGGTTAATTTAAAAAAATAATAACAATCAGGAAGATGGTGAAAAAAAAACTTGCCAGAGATTTTTAAGAAAGAGAAGACAAGCAGACAAGAAAGACATCACAAATATTCTTTCTTTTTGGGAGCAGAAGGCAAATGCAAAATGCCAGGAGAAGCTAAAGCATTACTTACCAGCTAAGAAGGTTCTTGATCAAAAGCTTAGAATTTGTGTGTAAGATTGGTAGAGCAATGCATGACTTTCCCTACCATCCCCCAAATATGTGTTGTTTTTACTGTGCCTCTTGAGGCAAATTAAAGATGCTTGTTCTTAAATATAAAGTAATTTAATGAACAATGCATTGACATTGTCCCTATGCTGTAAGTGTAAACCTTAAGTGTTTTTGGTAGTTGATTCATGGTTTCCATTAATTTTGAGAGCAGTAGCCTAAGTAGTTACAATTTTGTGATATCGTGTTTTGAAAGAATAACTGAAAGAATAACTGCAATATGCAAAGATTACATGTACCTACATCCTTATTTACTTAAGCACACCAGTTTTTCAGGTGTAGTACTCTTCTTACCTATTAAAAATAAGATATGATTGTGCTTAATGAAAGAATCTAATATATCTACCAATATATTTCACAGCTGGCACTAAGACACTGAGAGAAAATATCAGCTTTTACTGGAATACAGTTTACAGTTTAAATAAATTCTAATAAACAGTGTAAGCAATATAAATTAAATCTTGACCTTTTGAAAATGACTGAGAATACTGATTATTTTTGAGGAAAATAGTAATTTTAATTGGCATTTTGGTTATCCAAGACTGTGGGCTCTGCATGGTGTATCATAATAATAATAATAATAAGTTTAGTTTTAGTAACTGAAGAGGGTGAAAAAAATGTAAGAGGTTCAAAACACAACAGATCTTTTTGTGCCGCAAAACTGTCAGAGTATTATGTACTGTTACATTCAGATGAGACCACCAGTTTCCAGTCAAAGAGATGCTGGTGTCAAACTAGGAAAAACATTCACACTGCAGAATTCAAGTTAAATGATAAAAATATAGGAATTTTGTTACTTGTTCTGCTGTAAGCTGCAGATGTTTTAATATTTGACCTGTACATGCATGTGAAAGTATTCTTTCCTAGGCATTAGCACAGAGAGCCTTAGAAGTTACCGTACCTGGACATTGAAAGAACATGAAGTAATAAATAATGCAGCCATTAAATGAGCTTCTGGTTGGTGGCACAGAAAAATGTTCTTTGCTTCACCCTCTGATTTGCCTTTGTTGTTCCTTCTGAGCAACATCAGGGATCGTTTGTGACTCCTCCTCCTTGGGCTTAATTCCTAGATTCTGCTTGATGTCATAGGAATCAATGAATTTTGCCTTACACCTTCTTTTTACTGTAAGCAAATGCTTCCTTTGCCCTCTAGACATTCTGCCTGTTGAAATTCTTCTACATAGGTTTAACCAACTACTTTTTTTCCTCCAAACTTGCTAATTATTTCCCAGGGAAAAACAAAACAAACAAACAAAAAATATTTTGTGCAATGCCATTGCTATGTGCTAATGGGTTTGGATTTGTTATCTGGTGCACAATAAGCCAACCCACATACTAGGTCAAGATATTGTTTATTTCAGAACTGTACAAGTCCGAGTACCACAAAGATGGGACACCTTAGAACTTTCCATACCATTCTTTATACCTTATCAATAATCTTATTTTTCTACCCATAACATTAGAATCAAAACATAGTGTTTGTATCTAAAGCACAAAAGATACAGAACTGAAAGATCAGTTAATGTCACCTTCTTATTTGTCCACACATATCCTTTATTCAATATAATAAACAAAAAATATAATTATGTAATAATAATTAGAAGCAAAGTCATACCCAAAATAAGAAAAATCACATGAAATGGTTCTTCTGATTTTAGAGGACTTCTATCTTACAGTATTCCATTGAGACTAAAGGTAAAATGAAAATATATTAAATGAGCATGAATTACATCCTATATTACTCTGCTTTAATAGTTTTGGATGGGCAGAATATGTTCACTCAGATTAAGTAACAAATTGGTATAATCAGAAAATTTGAACAGATGTGTTAATGTTAATATGACATTAAGTGCAAAAGGCAGATAAGTAGATGAAGTCACAATGATCATTTCTGCAACTGAGATAAGAATTTTAATAATAATGAAAATCCTGTTGCCTTTTCACTCTTCAAATTTATTCCTTCTGATCAGGCTAGGATGTACCTTTAAGCTCTCCTGATGATCACTTTGTCTTTGAACAATCAGTGTTCTGGGCTGTCTAAACATTTGAAAAATGCCTGGAAAGACTAACAGAAGAAAATAGTGAATAGAATCAGTGGTATTAAATACATAGCACTCAGCTATCCCTTTCAAGATTCCAAAGCTTTAACTTTATGATGTGTTGAGCCACAAAAATACATTGGCTTTAATTTCATTATTTTCTCTAAGATGGTAATGGAGTACTGTGACACCAAAGTCATTCATAACTGACAATTTTTATTTTTTTTTCCCCCTATAGCAAGACTTATAGTAGAGGTCTAGAAACATAGAAACATCACATTATATAAAGTGTTTGTAAATAATCTTACTCACAAATAAAGAACAGTGGAGACTGTGTTGCTTTGCTGACAAGCTAGTCTTCAAGCTTCTAAGTTTTGTTGTTATTTGTTTGTTTGTTTTGTTTTGTTCCCTCTGCCCCGACCCTTCCCCCCTCAAAAAATAAATAATTTATATATATATATATATATATATATATATATATATATATATATATATATATATATATATATATATATATATTGTCTGTGGTCGTGGAATGTGAATATATATAGATTTTGTTTTGAGCTGTCGTGTCTTCACTTTTGCTAGGTACAACTTCTTATAAATGACAACTTGAAAAGTATAGTTTAATTAATCACTTGTTGCTTGGATACTGTCAGTCTTCTTCGACCTAGAACTGCATTCCTAAAATCAAGCTGAAACAAGTTGAATGGTACTCTGAAATAACCTTAAAGTAAAAAGAAATCTAACATTACTAAGCCATCATTTTTTCTCCCCCAAGATCAATACAAATTTGGCAATTTGATGAAATTTTCTTCTGCATTCTTTCTGTAGCAGGATTAACAGGCCTAGTAGCTAGATTACAATACAGATAATTTTGTCAGTAAAATGTTGATTTTTCATATAGTCCTGGTTTCAGTTAGGATATAGTTAATGTTCCTCCTAGTAGCTGGTAGGATGCTATGGTTTGGATTAGGATGAGAGATAACACGCTGATGTTTTAATTGTTGCAGAGCAGCGCTTACACCAAGCCAAGGACTTTTCAGCTTCTTGCTCTGTCCTGCCAGCGGGCAGGCTGGGGGTGCAGCAAGAGCTGGGAGGGGACAGACCCGGGACAGCTGACCCAAACTGGCCAAAGGACTATTCCATCCCATCTGACATCATGCTAAACAATATATGGGGCTGGCTAGCCAGGGTGTGGGGACCGGGCTGCTCAGGGTTAGGCTGTGCATTGGTCAGTGGGTGGTGAGCAATTGCATTGTGCATCACTTGTTTCGTACACATTATTAGTAGTAGTACTATTATCACCATTATTGTTATTATCATTGTCATTTTCCTGTCTTAATAAACTGTCTTTATCTCAACTCACAGGTTTCACTTTCCTGTTTCTCTCCCCCATCCCAGAGAGGGAGGGGGGAGGTGAGCTAACGGCTGTGTGGTGTTTAGCTGCCAGCCGGGTTAAACCACAACACATATAAAGAATAATTGTAATACATATACCTTTACTATTAATTTATTTAATTTATTTTCTTTTTTCTTTTTCACTTTTGTTCTTAGAGAGAACACTATAATGATACAGTTCCTTAGGAATACTATATGCAGCTTACCAATATTAAAGTTTGGATAGCAAATTTTCAAAACTAAGTGGTTTGTAAATATTAGAGAAAGTCATTCCTGCTAGAAATAGTATTCTACAATTTAGTAGGTAATTTATGTTTCATTATATAAAAGACTGATTTTTCTGTATTAGAAAAATGCTAAATATTTGGGAAATACTTAAACCTGTTTAATATTTGCTTATCGATCTCATGCAGGTAACTGCAGTACTGAATACACATTTGTTTAGTGGAAGTTTGAAGTCTTTTCACTAATGCTTTACACATAACTGTAACTACACCTTCTCATGCAGCTAGAAAGCAGAATGAAAATGGGAAATCTAGAAATTAAAGAACACATACTGTGCATGCATCATCTAGCTCTAAATATTGTCCTAGTTTCCCTAGCATACTTTATTTATTAATTTCCATGGTAATCTCACAAGCATTTACCAATTTTGTTGTTGATCTATCCATAAAAATGAAGATTATCTCCTACAGGAGAAAAAAAATGTAGAAAAAAGATGTAAAATTTTTCACTTCCTTCTTTCCTGTACTTTCCATTCTACAAGACTTTAAAACAGAAAAGATCAGGAAAAAGGAAAATTTCTGCCTCTAAACATGGGAACTGGGTTAAGATACCAGTGACCGAGTGAATTGCATGTTGTTTTCATCATCCATCATTGTTCTTAACTGCATATACACATTTTTAAAGAGCAAGCTCCCTTAAAAATATCTGCCATATATAAAGTATGTATTTTCACAAGGCATTGCCTTAGGGTTTGGTAAAGTTAATGAAAGAAAGCAGGTACTGGGGCATGGGGTACAGTTTTAGTGAAAACTCCTAGTGGACCTTCAATGCAAATGTGTAAAGTGAATAGGGGCTTTGCTAAGCTCTACCAATTAATGTGTGGCCATTGTCACTGCTCCTCGGTGTACGTAGGACATACCCCTCCCAACCATCCCAGACTTGTTGTGAATGGTCAGAGAAGTTGTGGATGCTCCATCCATGGAGTTGTTCAAGGCCAAGCTGGATGGGGCCTTGGCCAACCTAATCTAGTGGGTGGCATCCCTGCCCATGGCAGGGAGGTTGGAACTAGATGATATTTAATGTCCCTTCCAACCCAAACCATTCTATGATTCTGTGATTCTCCTCAATTGCTGAGTTTAGGGCCTTCTTAGAAGACAACCTGTGCCAGCCCACTGAAAAATTACTGAGTAAATAAGTATGAAATAAAGATCATTTCTATGAAGCATTAGGACCAAAGCATATACAGGATACTCCATTTTGCAGACATCCTGCCTAAACAATTGTGAGACACTGTTTAAAGAGTAAATTTAAAGCCCACATACAAATTTCCTTCTTCTAGTGACCATTGCAGACTGACATACAAGCAATACATAGTTGTTAGCAGATTAACTGCCTGTTTCTGCATTCCTTCCCTTTTCATTCTATACCTTTTTTCCTGGTTTTGTACATTAGCAGTTTAACTCTGAGATTGGACTTGAAAAGCAAGACTACATTGGTCACTATAAAACAACTAGTGAGAGGTGAATTGAAATCACAGATCTGTGTAGAGGTAGATGAAGCAGATTACTAAAGTCAATCACAGTTTTTTTTTTTTTTTTTTTTTTTTTTTATCTAACTGTGCACTCCACTAGGAACTACTCCACTAAGAACCTGTGGTAAGAACTTTTTAATTCAGATTTTAAATCCATTCATCTGCACTAAACAAGATGGCAATGATTTAAAAAATATAATTATTTTTCTTTCTATTCAAGCTATATTTTTTGTTCTAGAGAGGCCTTATGTTGTCTTCTCTTTTTAAAAATTGACAGAAAAGATGTTATAGTTTTGACAGATTCATGCTCATGTGTTCATTATTAATACATTTTTGACAAAGCAATTAGAAGGTCAAATAGTTGTGACAGTGTAGTTTCTATTAGTTTGGTCTATGCAGGAGAGAAAAGTAATGAAAGTGAAGAGCATTTTATTTTGAAATTTAATAGAACCGCATAGTAGGACATGTTCCACAATCTATGGCCCTCTGCATAATATACATTCATAAATGACAGGTCAATTCACAAAACACAGATAAAGGTTTTGCAAGAATAAAGTAAACTGCTCTTGTCTGAGTCTCTTCTTTTGTCCTGAGAAGTTCAGATTAATGAATTTTCAAGGTAAATGAATTAAAGTAAATGAACGACATATTTATTGCCTTTGTCATGCAGAAGAGAAGGAGAGGGATAATGGAATATTTCTTTTTTGGGTGTTTTCTAAAGGGTCTTTTTAACTTTTCTGTCTGCCGTTCTGGCTACTTCCATGTTCTTTAGAATAAGGCAGCTTTCATCACATCAGATAAAACGGGCTGCTTGAAGGTAAAATTGTTTTTGTTCTTCCTTATCACCTTATCAGCAGCCTGTTTCCCAGGGTAAAGAAGGTACTAGAAGTTCATGTGCTTCCTGTGGTGCAGGAATTGCTCTTATTAATAGCCCTAAGCTAGCTTCAGTAAGAGATGCTGGCATCTGGTACACATCTTGCAATCTAGCTCCCTGTCATGAGATTTTGCAGGCTGCCTTTACTGTTTGCAGGAAACAAAGCTGCAGTTGCAGGGACCACCCTCTGCTAAACAGGTCCTGACTTTGTGCCTTTTTAACACAACTTTGCACCTGTCCCTTTTGATGAGGATTTTCTAGAAGGAATTGGCTATCAAGGTTTAAAGAATGTGACTTTTATTTTATTTTATTTTATTTTATTTTATTTTATTTTATTTTATTTTATTTTATTTTATTTTATTTTATTTTATTTTATTTTATTTTATTTTATTTTATTTTATTTTATTTTATTTTATTTTATTTTATTTTATTTTATTTTTTCTGTCTCTAGTTTCAGCAGAAGCTTATTGCATGTGGTGGAAACATAGAATCTTCTCTACTTCCTACTAAAGATGTTTTCAGGATTGGCTTGAAAACTTTATGAGATTATTTCTTGGCCAGAAGTGAGGACTTCCTGTACCTGGGAACTTTGCATGCTGTTTGTGTGAGTCTTTCATGTGTGAAGGCCTGTAATGACCTCCTAGGATTAGAATAGATATTCAAAAGTTGTATAATTTGTAGTCATGTGACCTGAAAGCTTTATTGATTTCTGAAACATGTCTTTACAGTGCTTTTAATGGAAAGTTCTTAAATTGCTGCTGTATACACTAGTCAATATCCTTTGCTATTGTTTCAGATCCTACTGTCAGATATGCTGTCCACATATGTTGCCTTTTTACTGGGTAACTAACTTTACTGCATGACTAACAAACATATAGTGTAGGTTGAATACAGCCTGATAGGAGATAAGCATAAATCTTGTGAATGCTATGTATAAAAATTAGAATCCTATTATTTGAAATACATATTTTTTCCCTGTCCATTTGATGAATTTTGATGAACATTTCAGGCTATAGGTTCTATATTTTTACTGCTGAATATATGCACAAGATGAAGTTCCTGTTGTCCAAGCAGCTTGGATTTCCACCAGATACACCCTCTCCCCATCGGAGGGAACCATTGCATTTCTAGATTTTTTTTTGTGTGTGGAAGGAGGGACAGTAAATCCCTTACAACCATGAAAAATTGTTTACCAGCAGTGCTGGTAAAACATGCACTCACCAGCTTAAGAAAGGGTTATAAAACAGGATAAAAAACACTACGGTGAATGTAGTAGGGGAATAACTGTGATCAGCAGTCAGGCAGCAAATATCCCCTTCTGCATCTCTCAGTTATTTTGATGACACTTCCAGGGTAAAAGCAGCAAGTAATTGCATGAAAGATTTGTAATTTTTTTTTTCCTCTTACCAAATGCTTTCAGGAAGCACAGAGGCCATTGTTGCTGTTGTATTCCCCAGGGTTGAGACAGTGCTTGTACAGGTCAGAAAGGACAGATCCATGACTATGATTTTCCTTTGATTGATAGGGAGGAACCCTGCTTCCCATCGGTACATAGTTAATTATTTAACTGTCCATTTATCTAGATTCCTTATTTGGGTGCCTAAAGGCAGGTTCTGTGAATCCACAATCTGCTACATTTTTTGCATTGCTCTGACAGACTAGTGATTAGAGTTTCACTGTATTGTTAACTGAGCTACAATGTGTGTGGCTGTTTAAATTTGGGGTATAATCTTACAATAGCACTTTTGGAAACAGCACATGTGGAAATCAGCTGTAAGAGAATAAGAAAATCCAGAAGGATTTTTATTTTTAACATTTGCTATAGAAGATGTTCAGATTTTGCTTTTTAAATATATATATGTATATATACACATATTGAGTTTTCCTCATAACCTTGCTCTGGAACAGTGGTATATTATTAGGATGCCTTGGCTATTATTATGCTGTTTGGTTTGTACTTTAATATGTAGGAAGACAGTAAAAGTGTGGAAGAGTGACTAGTAAGGGAAAATATACAAGGCAGGCAAATATGTAGAATTAGTTTTAAAGGGAATAGTAATCAAAACCTTCATATGCAACATTTTCCTGCATAGGGGAAACTATATGGAAAATAGTAGAAAACAAATAAACAAACAAAAAAGCCATCACCAACAAAAACAAACACACACACAAACACACACACACACACAAAACAAACAAACAAACTAAAAAAACAACAAACAAACAACAACAACAAAAAACTTTGTCTGGTATTCAGAGCATGTATCTAGTCAAAGATGTAGCTCTGTGTATGTGTTGGGAGCTGCATGGTGTCCAGTTCACACTCAGTTAAGCTATCCTAGCCACTGTAGTAACAGGATAATAAATTAAGCTAGTAACTTCTTGACAGAAGAAATAGCAAAGTATCTGGTTTTCACCAAACTATAATTATTTCTCTTAACTGCTCATGGAGTACTGCAGCAAGGGGGCTCATTTACAGGGTTTGACCAGCCTGTGTTTATTTTCCCAGACATGAAGAGAACTTCTCTCTCAATTGCTCTCTGAGTACATTTTCAGTTTCTATTTTACAGGGTAATGATTAACAAAACATTAGTAATGAAGAGGCAAAGCCATGACAAAAGATACCTCTCATGTTCCACTGAAAAAGCTAATTATCCAAGGAGCTCAAGGAGAAAAGAAAGCAAAATAATACAAGCCCTCTCTGTTTGTTACAAGCAACTGTCAAAGAAATGGAAAAGATAAAGCAGGAAGTTTTAAAATAAAATACAATAAAATAAATAGTCTGGGCTGTGACCTCTAGGCAGGATCAACTACTCAGTTGTCCTTTTTAGAAGATATTGATAAAATGTGTCTGTTAACTGATGCAGGAGTTCACTGTAGGAGTTCATCTTTTGGAAGACTCTGCAAATGTTTCTCTTTCCTTTCTGTTAGAAAGATTTTGTTAAAGTCTTGCCAAATCTTGATGCACTTTAAGATTATGGCTTACCCTCCATATCTCTGGAACAACTTTTCCATGCTGTTGCCTTGTTCTTTCTTCTCTAGACTAACTGATACTGATTCCTGATTACCAGGTCACCTCCCACACACTTTGCTTCTGGACACTTATCAAGGCTTCGAGGTATATCTTTCTCTCATTTGGTAATGACAGTCCTGTTGTGTCATCCACTATGTTTTTTTTTTTTTTTTTTAACAGCAGGGCATCTCTGATGTCCCCTCAAGATTTCTTGACCCAGTTACTTGATCTCTTTATATAATATTATTAACTAGTCAATAATAATAATTCCCTATATCTATATTCCCTATGGTTATGTCTACCAATACAAAGAATTTAGCTCTTGTTTATACCAAATTCATTTTTCTGTATTCAGCACTCTTTTGTCCCAACTAGCAACATGCTTTATTATTATTATTTTTTTTTTTTTCTGATATAACTGAGACTTTCTAGTTCAGTGAGAATTTAATAAAGGTCCACAGTTTGGGTCACTAATGAAAATAAGGAATTGAGAAAGTTCTGTGGAATTTGACTTGATAGATTATTTAATTAATCCATGAAGTACCAGTGTATTTTTTTCTCCCGGTTTTGTACTCATCTTTTTGTCCTCTAACTTGCTTACAATTCTGCTCTGTAAGACAAGATCCTTGCTTTATTCAAGACAAATCACAGTGATTGCTCTTTTCCTAACAAGTGTGTTAACATTAATTGCTGTTGTCATTAATACCAGATCAAACGACATATGCAAAAAATAATAAGACTAAGGGCTAATCTCAATTACTGCAATGCCATTTTGGTTACTTATGGGGAATTGGGTTAGAAAGTGATGCCACAGTACAATGCCACACTAATCCTTTGCTTATTACAACCTGATCTACTGAAACTCTGCCTCCTATAGGAACAATGGTAGATACCTAGAAAATGTAATACCTTTCAAAGCTTAGCCATTTTCTTGTTTTCAGCTTGGTCACCAGGACCTACTTTCAGAAATTCATCACAAAGAACGGTGAAATCAAGACTATTCTGAAGTTCATAAAAGAGTATTTCCTGCTTGGTGACAAATTCATGGAATACAAGCAAAACAATAGTTAAATTAGCATGTTTTGTACAAAGTTTCTGTTAAAAAAAATAATAAATCCCTTTTAGAAAAGAAGCAAATAACTTTACAAAAGTCTGTGTTATTGCTAATGAATCTTCTGTGTGTTACTTTTTGCCTTGAATGAACCTGCATTAAAATAAATATATAGACGAGAATCATCTGATTTAATTATTTTTAGTTGTGTTTTTATTTTTTTAAGTTGATATGGTTCAAGATTACTGGATATGGTTATTCCTACATTTCATGCTTCAAATCATCAAAGCTTTCCAATAAAGTTTGTTGTATCACACATGTTATTTGCTCACCTTGTCTCTCTCTGAGGCTCATTAACTGTAACTATGGAAAAACTTGTGGATCTGTTGGCCTGCTGCATGTGTGTCTGTACTTTTGGGAAGAAGACAGCAATGGGCAGGCTCTGGGTTCTGGTTTGGGTCACAAAACAGAATAATTAATTAGAAATGTTCTAAAACAAGTCACCATTATGGAAGGTCTTTTACTTCAAAGTTCTCAGCAAAATAATACATTCTAACAGGCATAGAAATAGAGACAAAATTCAAAGAAAAAAGCTGATTTGAGTTTAAATGTTACTACATGGAAAGGGTCATCCTGGAAAGAAAAATTATTTTCCTCTAGATTATGAAACAAACAAAATGATGCAAATATCCATGGTAAAATGAGATTATTATTTGGTAAGACTAACTTCTTAAAATTGACAGAATGGGGAGAAAAAACTGTTGCAGATTCAGAATGTGAATATTGTGCAGATGCTAGAGATAGAACTCAAAGTTGGGTTCTCTTGGAAAATGAGGCACACCATTGGAAGCCAGTTCTTAGCTGGGGAGGAGTAACCTGAGCTGCACTGGAGAAAGATCTGCTATCCTGGTATTGTGTGCCATGTAATTTGCCCTTCAAAACAGTTACTTTATTTAGGTGAATTGTTTCATAGTGAATTATCTTGAATTTTACATACCTGATGTTTGTGAAATCTGATTGATCTTGATTTCTACTAAAAGGCAATGGTTGTGAACTGGAAGAGGGGTGATTGACTTGAAGAAAACAAATAAACAAACAACAAACAAACAAACAAACAAACAAAACAGTGTAGTCATTCTAGCAGAAAAGCTGGGTCATAGAGATGCTGTGGGATCTCCCTGCTGGAGGTTTTCAAGACATGACTGGAGGTATTGTGACCTAAGGTCTCAGGCTGAATTCAGTTCTGACAGAGGTGAGCTGGAGGTTAAGCTAGAGATCTCAACTTGTCTTTTCCAACTGCAATGATCTTTGGGATCTATAGGGGCAAATAGAATGAAAAACAATTTGGACTATTGAGAAGTATAGAAATCATGTAGTACTTTGAAAAATGTGAGGAAATTCAGCAGGCTAGTATTTTTCATCATGACTGGCAATTTGCAGAAAAAGCTCTTGATAAAATTTTGCATGTCTTTTCTCTGTCCATCAATATTGTTCAATTACATATTTTCCACTTGTGAGATCACCACCATTTCCTGAAACAATTGTCTGCACCATGTTACTCTGAAAGCAAGCAATGAAGAAAAAAGCATAGGTGAGCATTCTGTCTGAAAAATATATTCCAGACTATTAAGACAATAAACATATTGTATAGGGGAGGATGGACAGGTTTGCAAATTATTTGCTACACAAAGCAGAGGCTAAATTGTTAATGAATATTAATAATTAATAACCGGCCAGCTTTGGTTTTAATTTATTTTCCCCTGCTGCATCTCTGCGTTTGCTAAATCATTTCAGGATACAGGTTGCCAAGTGACCAACTTTTTTCACTCTTGACAAACCTCTAAACATTAAAGGGACAGACACAGTTCACTGCCTTTTGTAACGTTCCCCACATTGCACTGGGGAACCTCATTGCTGTTCACATAGAGAACAGCAACAGCGTGAAACAGTTTTACCAGCCCAGCAGAGAGTAAGTAAGATGGAGTGTTGCAAAGCTGAGCAAGGAAAGGGGCAAAAACAGGTGAATGTAAAAATTAAGTGGTAATTGCTAACAAAAAGTTCTACTTTCAGAAATAATCCAAATACAGGAATGACCAAGGTTTCTTGATGGGAAAATAGGTTTGAAGAGGATGTGAAAAGAAAGCAAAATGAAGAGCAAAGGTGTGATTTCTATCTGTTTGGACTTTAAAATAAAATAAAATAAAATAAAATAAAATAAAACCAAAGAAATTCTTGGCAACTTTCTTTCTGTAAAACATACTTCTTGCCAAAGGAAAAGAAATTCTAAAGCCTACAGAATCCTATTTGATTTCAAAACTCTCAACTTCCAAACACAAATAAACTTTATGGCGCTTAAAATAAATTATGTGACATGAATGTGTATCTGCAAAAGAGTTCTCGGTGTGATTTCTGTATTCTTACAAGAGTGAAGAAAAAAAAAGCCCAAAACGTCACAACTGTTGCAGACAAAAGCAAACTCTATTTGCTAATGTTGGAAATGTTGGGGAAAGTGGGGGGAATTAAGGGGAATGCAGTCATTCTGCCCATTTAGTTGGTGACCCAGATGTATTGCTTGCACAGAGCATGCTAGAAATAGTTGAAGGAAGTTGGAAGCATTTAAGTAACAGTGAAATGTATCTGTTTTAGTCCTTTCATTCATCCTGTTCCATTCCCTCTAAAGCAAGACCGTTTTTACTGTTTGACTGAGTCCTCTCCCCAGTCATTCTGAATTGGTCCATCTGAATCAGTCCCTCTGAGTTATTTCCCTGTCTTATCGCCCCAGTCATTCACTGATTTTTTCTTTGGTATTATAGTACAAAAAATGTACCTGTTTTTCTGGCCATGATTTCAGGATTTCTGAATATTCCTTTTTCACATTATTCTCATATGGTAAAATCTTTCCACCAGAAAACACTTCCAACAGAAGAGCTTTTTTAAATGGAAATAATAATAAACTGGTTTCTTTATTGAGACTATTGCCTGTCTTAGACTTGGTAGCTGAATTTAAAGTACAGTTTGGTCTTAAGTGAAATAAAGTGCTTGCTTCATGTGTAGTCATAGGGAAAGAGGTGTCTTCTGCTGAGTCTTGTTTCTCCTAGTCTTGTGTTGTCTAGAAAGGATGCCAGCAGCTTTGGGAATAGGAAGAAGGTATGAAGAAAACTGTTTTTTCAGTTCTTTAGCAAGTGACATGAATTTACCATTTGTATTGTTTTAATACTACATAATTGTTTTGCAGTTTGTCAGTGTCTTTATTATAGAGTTCATAATAGCACTCTGCCTATCCTCAGCCAGCTAAGAGGAGTTTAATTTAAAAGTTTTAAACTTTAAACGTTTAGTTTTTAACTTTAAAATTTTTAATTTTTAAACTTTAAATTTGTAAACTTTTAAATTTTAAAACTTTAGCTTTATTACTGCTTCTACACTTCAGCCATTCTGCTGACATATTTCTATTGAGCTCCTGCTGTATCTTTTTTTTTTTTTTTTTTTTTTCCTGCAAGAACAGAGGAGTTTTTTAAGGAGGTTTCTTAAGGTCCACTTTTTCTGAAGTGGACCCTAAATTATGACTCAAATTCACTCAGTAGAGAAAGGAATCATATGGAGACCATGGAGGAACTGGTAATGATACCAGTACATAGTTAACTGTGTTTTGTATGAAAGAGATAAAACGCACTTTGAGGAAAGGGCAAGATGACCCAGACCTTGGAGATGTCTAAAGGGTGATTAACTGAGGAACTGTTGATCAGGAAGACCATTATGTTGACATTCTTAAGGGAAAGATCCTGATGTATTCCTTTGGATACGCCACCAATCAATGTAATACGAATATTTGGCAGAAAAACAAAGACTGGGAGTGTTCTAATTCTAATCCATGAACTATCCTCACTATAATAGTAAAAATCACACCCCTAGGCTGGGAGACCCAGGCCCAACAAGGAACACTTCCTGTCTGAGGATGTGCAGGAGGATGATGTCATGTCAGCAGTACGCTAGCTATGTATCCAATTAGAAGCTAGAGGACTGTACAAACATGTAAATGTATTGAATTGTATAAAGAGTGGCATGGAACGTCCTAAGGTGTTCCAGCTTTGTGGGAAACCACCTTGTACCCAGACTTGCACAATTCTGAAATAAACAATATCTCAGCCTACTGTGTGGGTTGTCTTATTGCACAGCAGGTGATGAATCCACATTTTTTATTGGACAACCAAAGAAATATCCTGAGTCTCTGATATACTTTCTCTGTTCCTTTCACAAACTGTGTCTCTACCACAAGAGTCACCAAATCTTCGCGGACCTCACACAAGAGGGCTGGGCAACTTTTTTAGCAAGGGACATTTCTTCACCTTGAATAAGAAGCTTGGTTCATATTTGTCTGAGATTAATTGGGAAGTCCTATCAAAGTACTCTACATGTCTGGATCATAGAATCATAGAATGGTTTGGGTTGGAAGGGACCTTAAAGATTGTCTAATTCCAGCTCTCTGCCATCTTCCCTAGACCATGTTGCCCCATCCAAATTGGCCTTGAACACTTCCAGGGATGGGGCATCCACAACTTCTCTGGGCAACATGTTCCAGTGCCTCACCACCTTCTGAGTGAAGAATTTCTTTCTTATAGTTAACCTAAATCTATCCTTTAATCTTTGTCCTATCACTATTCTACCTGACAAAGAGTCCCTCCCCAGCTTTCCTGTAGGCCCCATTTAGGTACTAGAAGATCGCTTTAAGGTCTCCCCACAGCCCTCTTTTTCAGATTGAACAACCCCAACTCCCTCAGCCTGTCTTCGTAGGAGAGGTGCCCCAGCCCCTTGATCATCTTTGTGGCTCTCCTCTGGTTGTGTTCCAGTACATCCATGTCCTTCTTGTGCTGGGGGGCCCAGAGCTGAATGCAGCACTTCAGGCAGGGTCTCACAAGAGCAGAGCAGAGGGGAAGAATCACCTCCTTTGCTCTGCCTGCCACACTGCTTTTGATGCAGCCCAGGACACAGTTGGCTTTCAGGGCTGCAAGCACATGTTGCCAGCTCGTGTTGAACTTCTCACCAACCAACACCCCCAGGTCCTTCTCCTCAGGGGTGCTCTCAATTCGTTCTCTGCCCAGCCTGTATTTGTGCTTGGGTTTGACACAGCTCAGACGCAGGACCTTGCACTCAGCCTTGTTGAACTCTACAAGGTTTGTACAGGCCCACTTCTCAATCCTCTCCAGGTCCCTCTGGATGGCATCCCTTCCCTCCAACATGCTGACCGCACCACACAGCTTGGTGTTGTCAGCAAACCACCAGGCTAACACTCTTGCCTGGTGAAGAATGAGCCACAGAAGTCATTGAGTATCTCAGCTTTCTCCATATTCTGAATAACCGAGTCTCCTGTTTCTTTCCACAGAGGGCCCACAATTTCCTTAGTCTTTCTTTTATCACTGATGCACCTATAAAAGCCTTTCTTGTGCCTTTGATGTCCCTGGCCAGAAAGAATTCTAATAAAGCTTTAGCTTTACTAACCTGATCCCTGGCTGCTTGGACAATGTTTATATTTCTCCCAGGTTATCTGTCCTTGTTTCCACTCTCTGTAGGCCTCCTTTTCCTGTTTGAGTTTGTATGGAAACTCCTCGTTCATCCATGGCACTTTTGCCTGACTTCCTTTTTGTTGGGATGCATCACTCCTGAAATTGGAGGAGGAGATCCTTGAATGTTAACCAGCTTTCTTGGGTGCATCTTCTCTCCAGGGCTTTGTCCCATAGTAGTATACCAGTCAGATCCCTGAAGAGGACAGTCTGCTCTCCCATAGTCTGGTGTAGTGAGCTTGCTGTGCTCCATCCTTGCTGCATTCAGGATCCCAAACTGCACCATTTCATGATCACTACAGACAAGGCTGCCCTTGATCTTCACATTCACCGCCATCCCCTTGTTGTTGGTGAGAATGAAGTCCAGCATAGCACCTGTCCTGTTGTCTCCTCTGTCACTCGGAGAAGGGAGTTGTCATCAGTGCATTCTAGGAACCTCCTGGATTGCCTATGCCCTGCTGTGCTGTTCCTCTAATAGATATCACAGTGGCTAAAGTCCCCCATGAGGACCAGGGCTTGTGAATGTGAGGCTCCTTCTCTGTCTATAGAGGACATCATCTTCTTGATCTTCTTGATCAGGTGGCCTGTGGCAGATCTCCACTACAATGTCACCTGTCCCTGCCCTCCCTGTAATCCTGACCCATAAACTCTCTCTTAGCTCTTCAACCATCCCTAGGCAGAACTCCATGCACTCCAGGTGACCATTGAGGCAGAAGGAGGGCAGTGCCCCTTCCTCTATTCCTCTGCCTCTCCTTCCCAAAGAGCTTGTATCCTTCCAGTCCAACACTCCAGTCACAGGATCCATCCCATCATGTCTTCGGTTTCTGTAATGCCAATGAAGTCATAGCCCTGCAGATGTGCATATGTATCCAGCTCCTCTCATTTATTCCCCCTGCTACACGCATTAGCATAGAGACATCTATGTTGCCCCCTTGATAAAGTGGAATTACTGGCTGAAGTGCCTGGAATTCCTTTGTACTGCTCTTTTTTTGTGCTGATCCCAGGAGTGTCTCACCAGTGTGACCATATTTATAGCAGAGTACAGCAGTAAAACCCCCAAATAAAGAAGACATGACTGGAGAGGATTTTTGCTGCTGACCAGGGTCAGCAAAGAGAAGATGTTTCTGTACTCTAGGTGCCTTTAGGAGTCTGGTGCAGAGGTAGGTGTACAGCTACAGGTGGTTTCTTCTTGTATCACCCCAGCAAAGGCCTCCAGACTGATTTGTTAGTGCCTTGACTTACAGGATATTCTTGATAGTAAAACAGTTAAAAAGAGGTCTTCAACTACACAGAAAAGCTCTCTGCCACCTGAAGAATCCTCCCTAAACACCATGTCATAGACATACTCTTCTCCCCTTCCTGCAGATCTTTTGCATATTTTCCATCATTGCATGTTTTTAAAAGATACCAGTTGCTGAATACCAGACTCCTGTAAGTACCTATGTAGACATAAAGGGTTTGACTGAGTTTGCTTCTAAAAGCCCATGTGCTCACCGGGTTCCTATGTCAGTGCTGACTGCCTTTGAAGTGAATGTTAGGGGTCTGCAGCTTGTGGCTTGTCTTCTAAAATGATACAATTAGTTATTGTAGGTGGTGTTTTGGACAGGACAGCCATTAAATATATCAAAGATACTTTAGATTTATTATTATTTTTTTCTGTAATTTGTGCTGCAATTTCAATGTGTGTGTCATGATCCAGTTAAAATATTGCATGGCTTCTTGCTGACATTAATACAGGCAGGGAAACTGCCATATATCCTCCCTTCCCCCAGCTTCAATTCTTTAAATACACATAATCTTTAATAAATATGCAGGTCTAGCATAGAGCTATACAAATATAAGCAGAGACACACATGTGCATACTTTTGACAGAGGGGGAAGGTGCCACAGGCAGGGCCAGGATGTTCAAAAATTCTCCAAGAAGCAGTCACTTTGGAAAGGTGGTATTGGATTTTGATCAGTAATAAGTTAATTTTCCCCACACTTAGTCAGTCTTAAGCAACCTTCCTGCCTTTATTATGACCCATGAGGTTTCTTATCCTGTTTCATCTACACCCAATTGAAGAGTGACTGGGAGGCTGGATGGGATTTTGGCCTCTTCCTGAGATTAACCATCCACAGTCTTAAATTTCCTTTCAGGCATTGATATTATATACAAGATGTTCTGTGAGACCTCCTGGATGATTTAGAAGAAATGAAATCAGTGGCCCAAATACGTGCCCTTCATTTCCATCTTCCCTGTGGTTTGGGATGTGACAGTGTTTAAACAACTAGCATCGGGTGGTAGCCCCTTCCTGGTACACTGCCCAACTACCAGCTTTTTCCATGGTTAACCATGGCACTGTAATGCCACAACTCTGAGAGCGGGCGTGTGAAGACAGTGTCAGAAGTTAGGTCTGATTTTCTATCCAGTGAAGAGATGAAATAACAGACTGCAAATCCTACAGAAATGAGGAGGCAACAGCAATAGTATCTGTGCTAGCTCAGTTGCAGATGTAGCCTCATTAGTTGTCTTTTATATCACTCTACAAGTTAAAGCAGTTCCAGTAAGTGATGCCAGATACTTAGGAAATGCTTTATAAATTAAAAGCATCTTTTGATGTCCATGAGACCAAATACTCACAGCATTAAAATCTTCATTTGTGACATAAGGCAAATGAAAGCATCCTGATTCAACTGATTGATCTTAACATTATTGGTAAAATTACTTCAGGAAGATGTTTGCTACGAGTCATTCAAAGATATGCATAGATACAAGACTGAGAGCCTGAAACAAGTTGGAAAAGAAGCAAATCTTGTCTTTTCCTTATGTAGAGGAAGTCAGTACAGTACGTGCAAAGGACAGAGTTTCACGTACAGAGCTGTTGCATGGCTGAAGAGAAATGAAATCCTGTTTGAATATTGTATGTCTTTTCATTGAGTGCTTAAAATGAACAGGTTTGGTTCAGCTTAACTATCCTAAAAGCTATTTAGCTCTGTTACTGGCATAATAAATGTTCAGTGGCTATGAGAAATGTAAAAGATAATTATATAGCTCAAATGTGAACAAAGTGGTAGGAGAGCAGTACTTCTAATGACATTGTTAACCATAAAAGGGTGAAATGGAAGCCTGTTCTTGTTAGGAGCAAAGGAGGCTCGAGGTAGTTTTGAGAATGTCAGATGCAGCAATGATCTTAAGAAAAAAAAAGGCTGTAACATAATTACTTTGCATACCATTCAGTGTATAGTTTTTTCTTCATATCTAAGAATACTTGCTAGAGAGAGAGAGAACACAGTGGACATGATTCCACAGTTGTTACTCAGGCAAAGTGCCCATGGAAATCAATCAGCTTTTCAGTTCTATGAAACATGAGTACCTGTCCCAGTGCTTGCAAGTTATGTTCCTTCAGCTTCTTCCCTACTTTCTTGTGCTGAGTAGTGCTTTAATCCTCTGCTAGTCACAGAAGCCCACTCACGATGAAACTAGCTGATCATGAAACTGCTGGGAGCAAAAGTTTGAAAATGTGGTAGGCCGGGCTGTGGAGCCTGTTGTAACCTTTCAAAAATGTTGCTGACACTTGTTGCAAAGTTACGATGCATCCTGTTGACTGGTTAACTTTGCATTGCCAGGGCTCATGCTGGAGTCTCCTGCAGCTGTTGTACAGCAGCCAAGAAAGCAGAAGGCAGACATAATCTCTTACTTTTGTTTTATGACTAGATTAAAGAAAATGGGATATTGTGCCCAACACCTGGTCTGGAATAAATTGGTTTTGCTATGTAACGTGGCAGTAAGTGGGTGCAGTATTAATGAAAACATGAACTAAAGCTGTAACAATTGCCAAGATGTTGGAGAAAATAACACATAAGGACAGAGAATTACGAATTGCTTTGCTACATACAATAGTAGCTCTCATGGTTTCTCTTCCACTGCTCTGTGTTTGAATTGCAGCCTGACTGTGTCATTCTGACTGCACTTTGATACCTCTCATCTGCAGGTCTTGATCTACATGTGGCAAGGCCTGGAGCATTGTGATAAAAGGAAAATGAGACACCTGTTGAACTCAGCCCTGGAGTAAGGATAGGTCTGCTACAAGGACATCAGGTTAGAGAAGCACAACAGGGTATTGCAAAATAAATTTCTGCACATCAGTCTTCAGCCTTCTTGTGAAAACGTTTCCTTTCATCAAAGCATTGTTTTTTAATCAAAGTTCCTTAAAATCAGAGAGAAGAAAAAGGAAGAGGATGAAAACTCTTCAGGACTGAGATAATCTAGATCTGCTAATGCTCAGGTGCAGCCCTATTCATAATAGACTGCAGGATGAAACATATTGAAGTGAGGTATCCGACCTGTTCATATCATACTGTGGAGTATGACTGTCCAAAGAAGGGCAACGAAGCTGGTGAGGGGCCTGGAGAACAAGTCCTGCAAGGAGCGGCTGAGGGAGCTGGGATTGTTCTGCCTGGAGAAAAGGAGGCTCAGGGGCAACCTTATCGCTCTCTACAGGTACCTTAAAGGAGGCTGTAGTGAGGTGGGGGTTGGTCTGTTCTCCCACGTGCCTGGTGACAGGACGAGGGGGAATGGGCTTAAGTTGCACCAGGGGAGTTTTAGGTTGGATGTTAGGAAGACCTTCTTTACCGAAAGGGTTGTTGGGCACTGGAACAGGCTGCCCAGGGAAGTGGTGGAGTCACCATCCCTGGAAGTCTTTAAAAGACGTTTAGATGTAGAGCTTAGGGATATGGTTTAGTGGGGACCGTTAGTGTTAGGTCAGAGGTTGGACTCAGTGATCATGAGGTCTCTTCCAACCTAGAAATTCTGTGAAACTATGTGATTCTGTGAGTTCTGGAGGACTTTGTAGGAGTTTTCCCCCATCTTCATGTAAAGGGCTGTTCTGACACCTCAGCCACCTGTTCTTAGGGACACAAGAAAATACTGTTTTTTCTCCTATCTGTGTCTTCTGCTTAAGTAATTCGTGCCCCTTTTGTACAGCTCTGTCCTCTCTTTAATGTTTCCACATCTGCTTTTAGAAAAGCATATCGTTTTTTTGAGCCTGGCCTTTTAAAAAATATTATTTTACTAAGCTCCCTCTGCAGTAATCTGAGAAGCTGAGTTTATATTTGTTGTCTACTAAATGATGAATATACTACAGTGATTGTAATAGCTAATGCAAAGTAGCAGCACTATAGGACTGTCTTCTTCAAATTCACATTATGATCTGGGTACAAACTGGCATTGTTCCATGGACTTAATAGATTCATAGATTTTAGGGCCAGAAGGAGCCATTATGATCAGCATGTCTAAATTTCCATATAAAATAAACCTCAGAATTTCACAAAGTGATTCTTGTGCCAATTCCAATTACCTTTTCTTGAACTAGAGCATATGTTATAGAAAAATATCTGCTCTTGGTTTTTAAAATACCAAGGAATGGGATGCTCTCCATGATAATTCCAACTAGTTAGTTGTTCTACTGGTTAATATGCTTCTCTGTTAAAATATGCCCTTGATGAAGGTGGTGGTTTAACACCAATGGGCAGGTAAGCACCACCATGCTGCTCTCTCAATCCTCCTCCTCAGCAGGACGGGGGGAGAAAATATGGTGAAAAAAGGCTCCTGGGTTGAAATAAGGACAGGGAGATCACTCAACAGTCACCATCACAGGCAAAACAGACGCAGCATAAGGGAGATTAATGCAGTTTAATGCCTATCACTAGTTGACTAGAACACTGAGAAACTAAAAGCAAACTACAAACACCTTTCCCCCAACCACCATCTTACACTTCCTCTTCACCCCAAGTGGTACAGGGTAGTGGGCAATGGTGGCTGCGGTCACACCCTGACACTTTGTCTTTGCTATTCCTTCATGGTCCCTCTCTGCCCCTGCTCCCCGTGGGTCCCTCCTGCTCCCCGTGGGATGCCGTTCTTCCTGAAGTGAGCCTGTGGGGGATGCCCACAGGCAGCAGCTCTTCAAGAATTGCTCCCACACGGCTCCGTACCATGGGGTCCATCCATCCCCCAGGACCAAACTGCTCCAGCATGGGTCCCCAATGTGTGAGCAGCAGCTCCCCCCAGATCCCCAGACTTCTGTGTAGGCTCCTCTCCACTGGCTGCAGCTGCGGCCCGGGGCCTGCTCCTGAAGGGACTCTCCAGGCCACATCCACCTGCTCTACTGGGGGATCCTCCATGGGTTGCAGCGTGGAGATCTGCTCTATGTCGTACCCATGGGCTGCAGGGGGTCAGCCTGTTCCACCAGGGGCCTCTCCACAGGCCACAGGGGAACTTGTGCTGCATGCCTGGAACACCTCCTGCCCTCCTGCCTCCTCCTGGGGGGCTGCAGGCCTACTTCTCTCCCACGTTCTTACTTCTCTGACCCAGCTGCTGTTGAGCAACAGCTTTTCATTTTCTTAAACACAGTCTCCTAGAAGCACAGCCAGCATGTTTCACGGCTCAGATCTGGCCAGCAACAGGTCCTTTTTGTAGCCACCTGGAGCTGGCTTTTCTTTGACATGAGACACCTTCTGGGCTCTGTATGTCTCCAGCCCCCTTGCTACCAAAATCTTGCAATGTAAACCTAATAAATCCACAGTTTAAATTTTCATCACTTGAAACGACTGTTTCACTGTATGCTTTTGTCAAACAGCTTAATATCTAGACTTTTCTTGTATGGACAGTAGGGCCAGGGAATAGTCATTACTAGCCTTGAAAACACTTCATACCAGCTGACAAAGTTGAGCCATTCTACTACATCTTGACTTAAAAATGCTAAATTACTTTATACACAAAGAAGTAAAATGTATGCTTGTTAAGAAAGTGAGCCTCCAAACACAAGCATTTAACTTTGAAGATTGACATGAGACTTTGATGTGTACTGTTCCTAAGAACTCTTCATGAACGTGAATTTGCCTGAGAGTCTCCTGAGCTTCACACCTAGCTTGACCGTTTCTGTACCTTTGTACTGATCCATGACAGACATACATGTCAGTGAAATAAGGCAGTTCTTTACTAGCCAATTTGAATGAGAAATCAAACTCCAATTAGTTGAATTTCAAACTGTCTTAATTCTCAAAAGGCAATAATCCAAAAATGTCTGTGGAATTATTTGTCCTCTTTTTCCTGTCTTGTACACATCTTTGAAAAACATCTTGACAAATTTTGCATTTAGGACTGGAGCCTGGGGCATGCAGTGAAAATACAGACAGTGCTGAAGGGGACAAGACTTGTGGCAAAGGGCAGATTTGTTTCCCTGTGTAACCTTGGAAAGGCAAGATCTAGTTGCTGGAGGAAATAGAGCCTTGGGAACTGGACTGCTTGATAAAAAACAGAGAAGAGTGAATTCAGCAGGAAGATTTGGGGTTTCCTCAGGCAGTTGACTGGTGGTTCCCAAGGGCTCCTGAGGCAGAAGTAGCTCTTTATGTAAGATGCTGGTGAGTATCAAATACCAGAAAGCAGAAGTATGGAGAATGGGAGGTTAGAAAATAAAAGACTGAGGATACAGGAGTAGAGAAGATGTAGCTGGAGTTATGCTAGGCTTTAATTTACTTCTGTATTTAATGGAACCCTAAAATTAATCCTGTTTCCAGCTACAGGCAAGGATACTGCATTTGCATTACTGAAGATTATGTTTAGCTGCAACCCAAAGGTTCTAGGCAAATTGAGCATATCCTCTTGATTACCAGCTGCTGTTTAAGTTTTCATTATCAAGTGGATTTTTTTCTTTGTTTGTTTTCTTTTAAATTTGTCAGGAAGCGTAAGGCACACATGGAAAATTCTGCTCTAATTACACATGGGTAAATTAGGGGTAAGGTTAATTATTCCAACTGAGCTAGTGAGGACTTAGCAAATATGAAAATATAGCCATAATCAGCTATTTTAAATAACACAGATTGAGGAAACAGTGGAGAAATCATATGTGACCATGGTCTTATGAGAGACTTTCAGCATGTTAGGGCTTCACTTTTCTTCTAAAGTCATTTTTTTTTTTTTTTATTAAAGTTGATAAAGAGCACCTATTAAGTGTTGTGAATATCAATTACAAACGTGGGTCACAGAGGTAAGACTGGGGATACATCTGAATTTATGACTCCTTAATTTTTTGAACCTGGTAATGCTCATTGAACTTAAGGATTATGTATGTATGTAATTGACTGAACAATGTGAGGCTGGGTGGATGCTCTGTGTGTCACCCAGTTACTTAAAAATATTTCCCATGGAAATATTTTCAGTGGATAATCTGAAAATGAGTTTGCATGATCTTACTGATGTTAATGCAAACAGAAAAGTGAACTAATGGAAAATCAGACAACTCACCCCTCTCTTGTAGAAGTGAGGACCGGAGAGGAATTGCATGTGTGGGTGTGCAGCCTGGTATCCAGCATGGAAGGAAGAAGAAGATCTTACATATTGTAAAAGTTATAGTACAGAAAAACAATATAATTTTAACTTGTCTAATTACTGCTGTTACTAATGGCTCTTGGTATATTTAGTGTTTATGTGTTTGTAATGGCAGCTGGTGACTGAGTGGGGCATTAACTTCTTGTGCTTTTATTTAGTTTGAGAATTACCTCCATTGTTAAGATAATGGATAGGGCTTTTGGGCCAGACAGATACTTTTGCTTGTTCTGTGACTTTTCTTTTGAGTTTAGCTGAAACAGGAAATTGCTATTTGTCTTATCTTGGATGATAAGACTGACAGAAATAAACTAAGGGCAGAAATTGTAGTAATAATAGTAATACACATCTACTAGGATGTGTCAAAGAGCTGTATCTTTTAATAAGGGGACAGAGAGTGATGTGGGGAATTTATTCCTCAGGTACAAAGAAAGATTCTTCAGATTTGGTATATGAACTCAGCACCCTGTTTTTCTTGGTCATTTGGGAGACCATTCTGCTGCTGCTGGTTACTGAGCAACAATCTTCTAGTATCAAAAGATTTCTACATGTTTTGTACATAATTAGGATTAAATGCGGGAGAATGAAAGATGTTGGGACTTGTCAGTATCCATCTTCTGTAGTTATAGATGCAAAGCAAACACCCTTCTTTCTCCACCCCCCACTCCCCCACATTAACCCCCCTCTCTCCAATTCTCCCCACCATTAATGGAAACAATATTCAGTAATAATATTCAGTAATATATAGTGAGAAACACCCCTTTTGCTACTAGATCAAACAACAAAATGTTGGAAAACATCAGAATTACAGTGTTTTCTGTCATGTTAATTTGCCTATCCAATGTGTGTTATATTAAACTATTGACATATCATTACAGCATAATGATAGTTATGATTTTCTAAAATACATCAAAGGAGGAGATGATATGAGTTCCAGTAGTTCAAAAGCCACTTAAGGCAATTCTTTGAGTATGTTGTTTATATACACTCAGATTCTTTTCTTCATCCAGTAATGGGGCTATGCCTCTCTGGAAGTGGCACAAAAGGATACTGAACTGTGCTAGAAGACAGGACTATGGTAGTCTGTAACACCAAGTCTCTCACGCTCCAGTTGAATGGGTTGAATACATGGCATTTAATACTTGCTTTTTTCTAACGTAGAATTCTTCATTTAAAGCAGACTCTGGAAATATAATCTTAGTTAGATTTCTGCTCATTTAGATGAAGAATAGCCAAAAACAGGAGGGAAACAAAAAGGAAGAAATAGAAGTTTTATGCAGCATATGTTAAATTCAAGCCTGCAGTTAATAATATTGTGTGATTCTTAGCACACATTTAAAGAAATAGTTGTGTATGGCTATTGAATATGTTGTAATTATGTGGGATGTTAAATCCAAACAAAAAGAATAAACATAAACTGACAAAAAAGCCTCAGTTTTGATTGGCTTTGCTCTGGATTAACAAAGCAATGTTTTCATCGATGGTAAGGCATACTTCTCATTAAGTCAATTAGAGCTATTAACATGGATGACTATGTGAGAAAAGCATTAATCAGAAACTGAGGAACTAATGGATTACTTTTTTGAAAGTCCATAATGTCAATACAGAGGTTCTTTGGTGACATAAAGAGGAGTTCAACCTAGCAATTACTGTGGTATTTCTGAGCCCAAAAATAGTTTTACAGAATTTAGTTCCTCACGCACTATCCATTTGCCACACGGCAATCTGCTAATCTGTCAAAATATGCCCTTAAAAATTTTTAACGTCTGTTTCACATCTGTGTGGTGGTTGCTGGCTGACATGAAGGGTCTGACAGGTTGGGGACAGTGCTCTGAGAACAGGCAATGCCAGCACTGCCAGTGGGATCTCACTTGCCATGCTTACAAAGCTCAGAAGACTGTATATGTCAGTAAGACCCTCATACTCATCTTTTCTCCCCCATTGCTTTGAAGGGTTGCAAGTCTTTAAGTTGCCTGAATTCCCTTTGGTAGGTTATGCCAATGCATACTGTGCACTTGGACAGTTCTGTGTATTTACCTTTTGAAAACTTTTATACATCTTTAATAATCAAAATTAAGAGAGAAGAAAGATTATTTATTTATTTATTTATTTATTAGTCATGTAAATCCAATTAATCTTTTGAAGTTGGAGAAAGATTGTGAGAAAATGTTCTATGTACTTCTCTCACCTATCTTTAAGTCTAATTTCATCTTAGTTCCTTTCCTGTTCTTCCCAAAGTTGTTCCTCCAGTTCTTATCAGTCCAGATTTCATTTGCTTCATGGCACTACAGGCCTAATTTTCTAAAGATTACTGACTGTTCCTGCGTTATGTTATGTTATGTTATGTTATGTTATGTTATGTTATGTTATGTTATGTTATGTTATGTTATGTTATGTTATATTTCACAGAGCTTGGTTATGTTATATTTCACAGAGCCTGGGGCTTTTGTAACAAAAACTGTGCTAAAAATAGTAGTAATTTCATTAGCGGTTGTAGCAAAGTATACATGAAAAAGGAATTTGAAACTCAAAAGTGGTGATTTAGTTTTCATGAAAACATTTTGAGGATTTGAACTTTATTTCATGATGTATCAAATCTACAGTCTTTAGAAGGTTGTGTCCATTTTTGGGTTGAAAAGGTTGGGTTTACAAATTGCTCATGCTTTCTGATGGTCTGGGCAGGTTTACTGGTTTTTGCAGGGTTAGAGTTAGTTTTGTTGCTGTTGTTTTGTTTTGGTTTTGAGTTAGTTTTCTTCATAATAGTTCACATGAATTTTTGGCCACATTCTTTGGACTTGTGACCAAAGCAATACTGTTAACACACTGGTATTTTAGCTGTTGCAAAGCGGTGCTTAGGGACCAATGGGATATTACGTGCCATGGGACAGCATGCTTAGCAGTAAAAACTGGGGGAAAGAAGGTGGAGGAGGTGTTAGGTGTTAAAATGAAGGTGTTTGGAGTTAAGCTGTTTGTCTTCTCAAGAAACCATTATGTGTGATGAGCCGTGTTTTACTAGAAATGGCTGAACACCTGCCTGCCGTTGAGAACCAGTGAATGAATTCCTTGTTTTACTTTGCTTGCATGCATAGCTTTTGTTTTACCTAGTAAGCCATCTTTATATCTACATATGTTTTTTCATTTTTGTCTTTCTGATTCTCACCCCCATCCCACTGTGAGAATGAGCAAGTGGCTGTGTGGGACTGAGCTGCCTAATGGCGTTAACCCACAAGAGCAGATTTTATGACACTGTCACAACAGATCTTGTTGAAACATATGTGGTTTTATGAAATTTTTTATCTCAGTGAAACGTTAGGAAAAAAATTATTTGAATCTTCAATTTCATACTTATTTTAAAACATTACTTTGCATGTTTATTTTAAATCTTTTTACCCCATAGTAATACCTAAAGAAGGAGGCTTGTTTCACATGATCACATGACCTGTCTGATTTTTAACCACCTATTAATTTTTATTTTTATTTTCCTGAAGAAAGTAAGTTGCTCTCTCTCTTTTTTTTTTTTTTTTTTTTTTTTTTTTCTGCAACTTTTTCAAATCTTTTTAAGCAAGTTTCAGGATTGGCAGGAAGTAGCAGCCAACAGTTCTGTCTTTGGCTCTGAAGTGATGGACCTGTCTTGGACAGCAGTTGTCCTTTCTGCCTGAGTTCATAGAAATGCCTCTTGGCACAAAACAATATAATCACACAGAAAAGACAGTTGTGGTATTGGGCCAAGCTAACATACATTCCCACAGGACAGTTATGTCAGTTAAAATACAACAGTCAATGTAGGATAATTACATACAAGACAACAATATTCTAGAGGATCTACTTCTAAATGCTTTGGATCAGCCATGGAGGTAGTTTAGAAACCAGTGCTTCCAAGGAGAAATAGGTCCTTAAAGGCAGCTTAAGATTAAGGCTGAAAATAAAAAGGCAAACCAAACAGATTCAATTTATACCATTTTGAGTTTCAGTGCTTAAGGCACTGAAGCAGGACTTCAGTGGAACAAAAATCCTCCCAATAGTGCAGAAGACTCAGCACCAGAATTAGTTTCATTTTCCTTGATTTTCTGTGACATCTGTTCTGCTGTCCTGTTATCATTGTTCATGAAAGGGCCTTCTCCTTTTTAGTTCTTAGTGTTTAAACAGCCTTTATTTCTTTCACTCTTCATAGCATTATTTCTCAAATTTACCTAGATAATATGTTCCCCTCCACCCCCTCTGAGATATGTGTGGCCCTTTTAAGTATGTAATCTGATAGGAGATTGATTGATATACAAGAAAACTAGTCTCTCAATATTTTATTTCCCACATTTCAGATTCCAGACAAGCCTCCTTTAGTATTAATCCTTCACTTATCTGTGCTCCTTAAATAGCTCTGTAGAGGCTGGATAACTGACTTACTGTTTACTTAAATGGACATATCTACACTGACATCCAGATGATTCAGGTCCTCTTGTGTCTCATTCTGAAGGAAACAAAATTCTAGTTTCCTCCAGGCATGCATGAGAGCTAAGTGCAATTCCAGTATCTGTGATGTTCACCGGAATTGAATAAACCCCCAAAATAATTGGTGTTATCAACAGTAATTTTAGATCAGGATAAAAATTCTCTGTGTTGGAAAAAAAAACATAATTTCTGAGTCATATTTCATACACTGCATATTTTAATCTATTGAAACAGAAAAATAAGGGACATTAGTATGATATATTCTTATGCTATTATATGGCAAATATAATAACAAATATGCTGTGTAAAGCACCTACCTTTTATGTGAAAAGTCTCCCTGGTATCATAAAATTCACTTGGCGGCAATTCATGAATGGTCAGCTCAGCTGAGAGTAGAACATATAAATATTTCAGCCAATTTGCTTTACTTCTAATAAAGCAGACATCTATTTAAAGCTTGACTCCTCACCAATTAACTTGCCACAAATTTAAATGGATACAGATCCATGCTGATAGATTGTGTTAAACTCATATACACACACTCTGAGCAGATGTAAATCTCTAGTTACAGTGAAGTCAATAGAAGCTTGGAGATTTATATCCACTAAAGATGTGGCCCAAAGTGTTTGTCCTGGAGAGCTTGCTGTTTATGCCAACAGCATAAAGAGGTAGGAATTAAGGATGTTCAGAACATCTCTCTTCCATGAAAAAATACAGTCAGCTGCAGAAAGAAATGGTAACAGGAGAAGGTGGTTTGGAACTGAGCTGCTGACAAGTTGTGAAAAGGCCAGTGGTAATTGAAATGAGCTCTGAATGAATATGAAGTCTCTAAAATAATACTAATGAATTGAATTAACAGATGAGACACAAAGTAGGTTACACTGAATATCAGGGAACACTAGAAAATGACTGAATTAGGTGTCTTGTGGAACACCATTAATCTGAGGGACTGTATGCAGTGGTGGAAATGTGACATTTCCTGTCAGAACAATCTGCTGGATTTTGTGCCAAAAGGAGTTGTGCCATAAATATACTTCTCTATCAGTTCCTGTGTAGTATATCCACTAACATTAATGGATATTGACCTACTGCTGGGAGGTGAACAAATCTTATCTTATGGATACTGTAAAAGAAAGAGAAAAATAGGGAAAGTAATTTATTATTAAAATCATTAGAAACATAAGCCTGCTCTTAAAGTACTCGTTATTTATGGACAGCATCAAGGCTTTTTGAAAGGGTATAATTTTTTCTTGGTTAAGGTGGAGTTTTCTTTCAATAAATTTACAGCACATACGTTTCTACATTTGTTTTAAACTTATCTTTAAAAAGAAACTCAGTATAAATAAGTGTTCATTTATGTTGTTTTATGAAAATAAATCATATTTAGGCTTCTTTTAACGATTTTAAAAATGTTTTTAAATATTTTTTTAATTGAAATTTTTATAAATTATGTTTCTGAATCCAAAGTGTTCCCTTTAATTTGTCGTATTTTTTTCTCATTCAGGTGTTGTTTTATTCATAAATAAGAATAATGTTCCTCATTTGCTGGATACATAGTCTTGCACAGTCCTACACAGTCAACTGCAGATACTGTCTTTCCCTTTTCACAGCACTTTGTAGCATGCTAACATTTTTTCTTTTTGTATTACTCTGTCAGATTTTGCTTCACTGATGCTCTGTGTCATAATAGAATCAGTAATCACGTTGTGCAGTTGTTGAGCAGTAACGATATGCTAAGAGCTTTGTTTTGGTAACCATGTGGGTTACAGGCAGTGACTATTATAGGCAGTGACTCAGTAGAGTTAACACATTTTGACAAAACACTTCCAGACCTTTATGAAGGAAACCCACCTTTCCCACTCTTTTAATTTATTCTCATTAGCAGACCACATTGATTATTCTTCATCTAATGATCTTCTAACATCATGAAATCACGGCAAGGTATTACTGTAATCTTGAAAATCATCATTGTACATGTATCTAAACATAGTGTAGGGACAGGGATGTTTGAGAATGTCTACTGTTGAGAACATGTAACTCTTGGGATGTAGAAGCTGGCTCATTTATTTCTTATATCATAGGCTGAAAATACATTTCAATTTAAACTTGTGAGTGTATCAACAGTGCAAAATCTTGCAGTTGTGCCTGCCTGTATCTGATTATTTTGCTCTGACAAAATAATCTGGATTTCATTCAAATGTGGAACAAACTAATTCCTGAAACATGAAACATTTTATGATATATATATATTTTTTTTTCTAACCATCCCTGTTGATTTGACTGGAAAGTCTCATTGTAATGAAGCAAGTCTTGTGCTTTTTTATTTACCCTGAACAGTTAAAATGTATCTGTTTAAAAAAGAAGATGAGAAAAGTCTGGTCCGGCATGTTTTGGATGAAGAAAAATATTGCAGTTAAGTAGGTATACACATATATTTAAAAAAAGTCTTGGTCGACTAATTGCAGCTCTCTAAATTCTAAAAGCAGGAGATATCTCTAATATCTAGTGTCTTTTTATGAATCTGAAGTAAGTACACATAGTCTTTTTCCCTATGAATAGTCACTGAGCAGCTGAGAAAAATATTACATCATCCTGTAAAATTGCTCTCATTTGGTCAAGAACAAAAATCATATTAGTGATCAGTTGTAACCACTGAAGGGTTCATTGTTTATTCATTCATTTTTTCCCTGTAAGAAAAGAAAAGTGATCTCAGTCCTCTGCCAAATCCTTAAAATAAAGATAAAGAATATATTATGATTATGATTATTGTTATTATTTTATCACTGTTTTTTACTCCTCTAAACTACTAAATGCCATTGCTCTGTGCTTTAACCTGTATTTTGATATTCATACTACTTCAATGGTTGGAAAGGCATTTCTTAATATAAAACTAGGAAATTTAGTAAAGAGATTTTAGATTATTTAAAAGGATTAGACCCTGCAGATGATAATTGCACTGGCTATTACAGCATAGCATTAGCTGTAGCATTTCCACACTTTCTTTGAGCATTCTTTCACATGGAAACAGTTTTAAGGTATTAGATTTTCAATGTTAGACAATTATGCAGTTATGGAATCCTAAACTCCAGTGTTTTATGGTGTGCATCAAAGTACCATGCAATATTAAGAACTAGTAGAACTTCACATTTGTCTTACATTTTATATATATACATATATATCAGTTGTTGCATATACATGCTATTTACTGTTTTGCTAGATGTCTGGCTTTGAATAACCTAAAACCATATGACTTGACCCTATGTTTCTAACTTCCATTTTATAAAAAGGTTTGTATCTACTGTACTGTTTATACTACCAAGTTATTGAAAGGCAGTAGTTTATTATATCATTGAAGAACTAAGTGTATTAAACATCAGAAGACAAAGTAGTAGAAACTAAATGTACAGTTTTAAAATATTGAGGTCAACAACAACCTTTAACCCTGTAGAAAAGCTTATACTTTCTGTAAAATGATGAATTTATCATGTTTTCTCTGAGATACCTGTTTTATCTTTTTTTTTTTTTTTTCTTTTTTCTTTTTTCTTTTCCTCTTCTGGAAGATATAGGATATTTTCTATATAGAGAATCAAAAGGAAATGCAAAACAATGTTGAATTTTTTTTTTTTCTGGTCAAAAGCAGCTTGCAATTCAGGTAGTCCATATTTGTCCATAGAGAAAGAAGGGGATACTAACCTCCTTGTAAGTAGATTCCTGGTAGTCAGATAAAATTGCAATCAATATCTTCTAGCACTTCATCACCTCTTAAAGAGATGTAGCAGAGAAATACTTGAGATTCAGTATGGATATTAAAGAGAGCCTACCTCATAAACTATCCAATTAATGTTTCCAACTTAATGTTACCTGAATTTGAATAGTTATCATCCATGAAACGGGAAGGTTTCTTTTAGGAAAAAAAAAAAAAAGAGTACAAAGTAAAAAATCACAGGCTTTGAGCAGTTGCAGTTATTGACTTCCTGGTATTATTTTTAGTGGTCTCTGACTTGGTCTTAGGGCTCTGAACCTACAGACAGAGGCTCCTGGATGGGCATTTCATTGGCTCCCAAGAGTGGAGTTTCTGTAACTGACAGTGCGCTGTTACTGTCTCAGTTGTGAATTTTAATTTACTGGCTTAACACGTCATGCAGTGAACGGTGCTAGCCACATGAGGGGGGTGTAGAGAAAGCGATAGACGAAGATGCTGAAAAAGATATGATACCACTGAAATCCTAACTTTTTGAGATTTCGTTCCTGGCTCCTGTTAATTCCCCACCGCAGTAGAAGGCCAGTGGGACAGCTTCTTGATGACCTCCTGCTCTTTTCTAATGAATCTGGTTGTCAGCCAGGCTAAGCTTGGCTACCATGTGTCAGATGGAATGTCTGATGTTCTTGGAAGCAATCAGCAGAGCAGAGAGACGTCCCCATACAGCACTGGCTGTTGCTAGATCCTACATCAAAGACAACTCGCAGCACAGGTGTTGATCTCACAGTTTTTGAGGGTGGGTGCTAATGAAATTTCGAATGGAGCTGTGTGGGGAGTGAAAAGAGATGCTTTGTATTTTTTGTGGCAGTGGTAGTCTAGAGGAGACTATAGATAGGATAGTCAGACCTTCTGTTACTATTCATTTCATAGTCAACTTGTAATCTATTTTAATGATGGTGGCTATTTGTTCAACACTGAGGTCTAAGTGAAACACTTCCGAGTGAAGCTCTTGAAACATTTTGTAGTTCAATTGACACTTGCAAAAGAAATAGAACCAGACATTCAGAAGTCACTGTTCATTTGGAGCAAAAAGAGACCCGGTACTGTTTGCACAGGTTCCTCATCTAAGCAGAGTTATGAGTATTGTTTACACAATGTTTGAGTAAACCTACAAACCCATTCGTTTCCTAAAAAAAATTACATCTTGCCTCATGGGCATTTATCTGATATAAAGTTCCTTTTGTGAAAGCAATACACCAATGTTCAGCATGTACGAGAGTAATGCCACATGAAAACATCTTGTTTAGTGGGTTGCTGAATCCTTCTTCTACGAGTAAATCAGTTGTTTCAGAAAAAAAAAAAAAAAAAAAAAAAAAAGAGGCAGATTTCAGAGCACAGGTCGCTTTCTGGAAGTTCAGAGTGCTTTGTCAACAGTATTTGAAACAGAAGCAACTCTGCAATGTGTTGTGCCATGAAAGTTCTATAATTCCATTATCTCAAGGGGTAAGAAATTCAAAATAGCTTTAGCAAACATTGTTTCCAATCCTTCTTTGAGAGCTGTTGTCAAAGTATTCAGAAGGGAATACTTTGCTGTGATATAAATTTGGCTCAGTATACTGACAATGTTTAATGAAAATCAGAACATTTCCAGGAAACAGTTCGATTTTCACCAAACTAAATTTTCTGATACAGCAGGTTCAGTGAAATTTTTCAGCTAGCTCTGTTAGGAAGGGTATAATAATAACTTGCATGTCTCTTATGTTCCCCACAGTATGTTCCTTGGTCAATGTCCCAATTTCTGTTAGCATCAAGGTGTTTTGTTGACTATGCAAAATGCACTTCAGTTAAGAAAGGATACTCTATTAGGTATGTGGAGCCTCTCTGAGATGAAGCTTAAAACATAAAAATAAAAATTGAATTCTGTAAGCTCTGTTTTCACTGAAGGTCCTATTTAAAAAAAAAAATAATAAATGCTTAAGCACTTGATGGAAACACTGTATTTTAAACTCCACAGATGCCAAGTCCCTTTGGATCACACTAACACTTTTAAGTGAATTGCATATTTAGAGCCTGTGAAGTGGACAGATGCTGATATTTTCCGCACTGTGTTCCATCCTTCTGCAACTGTCTCCACTAGACACAGAAAATGCACTTCCCTCATCACAAGTGCCTCCACTGGGTGGACTGCCTAAAAAAATGGCTAGTTTTTAAAGTATCTCTTTCATGACCTCATCTGTTTCTCTTGAAAAACATACTCTATATATTACTGTCATCATCCTAAAGTAACCTGGAAATCCCTCATTTACATAAAGCTTTCTCACTCATTTCTGTTTCTTTTTAGGCCCCTCTCCCCTCCCCCATTTTATATATATATATATATATATATATAAATATATATATATATATATATATAATATATAGAAATGAATACACAACTTTATCAGCATTCCTAGATAAATTTCACCAAATGCTCTGGATTTCTGCGAAATCTAACCTTTTCTGCAGAACTAATAGTGTTCTGTGATTTGAGGCTGTGTATTTTAGTTCTTGACTCTGTGCATATTAAAGATTAGAGGTTTCTGTTGTGTTGCTCCAATTGTTTGAACTCATTATGGCTGAGCAAAGGATGAGTGAGAGGAAAATATTTATTAATATATCAGTTATAGCTTGAAAATTTTATGGATGATAAAACACTACTTAGAAAAATACTATATTAAACGTTATTAATGAATCTTGGTAGTAAAGTTGCATTGCTCCAGGATGTGCTTTCTACCATTATGCAGCTCTGAGTCTTCCTGTTAAAAAGTACACAACAGCAGATTCAGAATATTTCTCTGATGTAGATTACTGTTATGATGTAATGTTAAATTTTTTATGGATTTAGGTAGAGGAGATCATGTATTACTGGGACATGAGGTGTTGTATGGCTGCTAGTATTTGTGTTTCAGCTGCTCAGATTTTGTTGCTTTTGTCAACATGAACAGAAGGAGTTTAGTGAGAGTGGTTTCTCCAGCTAAAATGTCTTCTTTGGGGTGTATATACACGCATACTGGTATGCATGACTTTCTTCCTGCTCCTGTTTTCAATAAGAGTAAATTTTAGAGACGCCCTGTACAAAATAATTACAGACATATTAAAGCGTACTATGAATATCTGCTAACTCTGTTTCATAACAGTGGGATTACCCCATTTAAGAGCAGTTTCATGGCATTAACAAATACAGTATTTGCTCTTAATAGTAACTTAAATTACTTCTTCCAGTATTCAGTCAGATTTAGGCAATATGTATTATAGCCATTTGCCAAGAAAGAAATTGAAGGATGAAAAAGGTTAAGGAAGAATTGTTGTTACCTCTTACTGAAGTACTTAGCTGTTGCTGAGAATTACTCCTCCCACACAGGGCTTTGTAGAGAGCCCATACGCACTTGAACTCCAAATTTTATTGAAAAGGTACTGAAACTCCCCCTCACAGGTTACATGCCTGATATACCGTGTATTGTTATAAGACAATGCTTTACTTAACAAGGATTCTGTATTTGCTTGGTTTATACTCATGCAATGAGACCATGCCAGTATGAGGATTTCATTCCAAAACACAAGTGCTGAGTGCTGACTGAAATTCATAGATTAAGAATAGTTTCTCTGTTCCATATGAGGTGAACAGGAAGCTTACTGCAGTTCGTAGTTTGACAGTCTGGTTAAGGCAAAGCTAAGCCACTCTGCCACCACAGAGGTCCTTCCTTCTGGTGAGGAACTATCAGCAGTCTGCTGGAAGCTAGATGTTGGCTGGCGGCTTGGGGCTGCTAGCCCCGACAACTAGTAACAAGAGAATAGGGAATGGCATAAAGTTGCAACAGGGGAGGGTCACGTTGGAAAAGGTTCTTCCCTGAGAGGGTGGTCAGGCACTGGGGACAAGCTCCTCAGGGCAGTGGGCATGGCACCAGCCCTGTTGGAGTTCAAGAAGCATATGGACAGCTCTGTCAGACATAGGGTATGATTTTTGGGTGGTCCAGTGTGGAGCCAGGAGCTGGCCTCCTGCGAGAGGCACTACATGGAAACCAAAACTTTTTAAATAGGGGACAGCTGACAATTGAATTACTGTGTTTATTACATATTCCGTTAAGGACTAGTTTAAACCTTGTGTTTGATCAGAATCTGAAGAGAGCACTGTGATCCTTGAAGAAGAGTTTTGAATACTTTAACAATAGCAAGTTCCCACCAATTTTACTGTAAAAAAGGCTGCCAAATCAGGCTAGTTTTAAACTTCATTGTTCTTTCTCATTGGAAATGGAGTTGGTTCTGATGGAGAGTGTTACACAGCATCAGTCTATACTTGTACATATTTCAAAACTATTAATCTTAAGCAATTGTATAGTAAATTGCACACAGTTAATTGTAAATAGTGTCTCTTCTGCTTGCTGCTTTGCTTATTCTGATTTTGTTGTACTCCTATTGATCCTCCTTGTGTATTTGGTATTGTGTTCTGCCTATTTCAAGTCCCCTGTGGTTAATCTTGCCATCTTTTACCATCTCCCTTACCTGGGTGCCTCCTTTGTGCAACTTCACCAACCTTTGCCTTTTGGATGATTGCGTTGCTCACTTTCTTGTCTCAAATCATGGCTGGTTCACAATATTACAAAACGTGTACATGTTATTGTTACACCATTTTAGTATACCTATATTCAAGGTCAAGGTAAGGTAATATTTATTTTATCCTGGTGAGTACATACATAGTTTGTAGGTGACACACTTTGGCTAAAGCACTGACATACCTATGAATATCCACTCACCCCCCACTGAGTTCAAGGGCTGCGATTCAGAATAGAAAGGTTTCTTCAAAATCCAGAGAAAGAAATATGAAATTCTTTCTTGGGTAACTAGAAGACTGGGTTTCAGTGTATTGGGTATGGTGAGTGGTTGATCTAAGGAAGCCCCTTGGAGAATAGGAGACAGAAGGGTTTTCATGCAACCTGGCACTGGTGAGCCGCTGTTGGCGCATGCTACTGGAGAAATGACAGGTATTCAATAAACATCAGTATGGTTAGAGTCGTATACAACTAGAATTGCACAGAGTTGCATAGAGTTGCAACACAGAGTTTAGCTGGATGAGTCTTGGGAAAAAATTAAAAATACCAGCTTATTGAACTGAATAAAAGTGATGTTCCCATTTTTGTGTCTATCGTTAATCAAATTTAATGAATTAAACATTTAAAAGAACATTTTAAATTGATATTTTAATATTACACTTTGGAGCTGAATTTTCTTTCATTCAATTAAAACTTTTCCAAAATTTCTTCACAAGTAACTTTGTTACAGCTTTTTTCCTTCTATTTTTTGTTAGATCAAGAAACTGAAAATTGTTTGCACAGCAAAACTTAAATGAATAAATGCTAACTAATTTAGTTCCTTTGCAAACAATTTCTATTACATTAAAGATGGCCAAGAGTGTACTTAATGAAGTGCTTATGACAATCATAACAGTACCAGCTCATGTTTTATTTAAGAGAAGATTAAATATTTCCATAAAATGAACATAAACTCTCTGAGACTGAAGGTTAGTTAAATGTTTTGCATTTCCAGAGCTTTTTTTTTTTTTCTTTTTTTTTTTTTTCTTTTTTTAACAACCACCCCAAGGTAACCAAAGAACATCCCAGAATATGAGCAGTATACTAAGTTCTAAAATATGGGATGACCCTTTGTGTCCTCTACTGTTTCCAAAAGACATTTTGAGTGGGAGGAACAAGTCAATGGGTTAATTAGTTTGCAGTCTATTTCTGTTCTCTGTAACCAAAAATACTGAGAATGACTGAAGAATGAAATGAAAGTTGCACTGTACAGATTGACAGGATTTTGTGTGTGTGTGTGTGTACCATAAATAGACATGTGCCACTTTAACTTCCCACCAGGGAATAGCATTTCTTCATTTTCTACAAGTCAATGAACTTTGCACAAATTGATGAATACATACTATGACATGGGGACTTTTTGTGTTTCTCTCAGCAGTATTTTTTGTCATTCTGGTATTTTAGGATCATATTTACTTGGAAGCTGAAAATTCCACAAGACATACAAGGTTCTGCTCTTCCTAAAATATGATTGCTCTGTTGGAATAAATGGATGCAAGACAGTCCTTAACTGGCCATTTCCCTGCAATGACTCACTTGTTGACTAAGATGTTGAGCATTTTAAGGAAGTCTTTCCTGTATTTATTGGGCAAGCCTAATGCAAAGAGTGGTTTTGATACTTGTGTGTCTTAGCGGACATGACCAGCCTGGAGTGGAGAAGAAAGCTGAATCCCAGTTCCCTGTAGTAACTGGGAGAATGGTTTCTGTAGCAGGTCTGCTGTTGGCTTGCTTTTTGATCAGTGTTTCTCTGAGATTTGCTCACTGTCAGCATCAGCACACCTTGCAGGAGGCTGAAGTTACAGCCTGTATGGGAAAGAAGAGAGGGAACAGTCCATGTGGCCTTATGAATTTCATTAATGAGCTGTCAGAAGCATTTGGGAACTGATCTGAGCTGCTTTGTGAAAATATATCATACCATACTGATATGCCTCTGGTGCCTTTGTCTCTCACTATCATCAGTAAAAATTATAATTTAAATGAAAAAAAAATATTTTCAGTCTACTGGGCTGTGAAGAGGAAGAAGGTCCTGAGCAGGACTAAGTGCTGTATGACCCCAGCCCTCTGTAAGGCAAACTGAAACTAGAGCTTGAAGAGGGACATAGCACACTCTTCAATGTTAGAAGTTGAATTTCATGCAGGAGCATACCTATCCATTATCTCCATTTGAAGTCTATTGCATCACCAGTCATTCCAGCAGAAGCTCCATCTTTTCCAGGATGGAGGCAGAACTGGGTGTATTGCTAACACCCCGAGGGTTACTCAGCAGTGTCTCTAAGGAATCTGAAATTTTAAATCGTTCTTAATTACTTTTACACTGCAACAGTTGTGGGATCTGTGTTTTATTAAACTAGCATCAAAGACATGAAACCCTGGAGTTTGTCTGGTCCTTTTCAGAAGACACCAATGTTGTGCAGCTCATCCACCCTTTTCCTCCAGACTTTGTAAGTGCACTGATGCAATGAGATACTTTCATCTTGACTCATGGAAAGCTGACTCCACAATCTGTAAGATTGTAAAGTAGGTATGTTTATTCAGCGCTGGGCAGCACAGGGGGTAGTCCCACCAAAGTCGTGTGCCCCTAACACGGCAACTTGCTTTGGTTATATGCAGTAAAGATTTACATATGCATGAGGTTTCCCAGTATATACATATTCATAACATGTCCCCACTTAGTATTAAAATTAGCTCCAAGAATTCATTTATATAAACTCCTCCCCTCTGCGCTTGAGTGGTGCCTTGTGGTGGTGGGCACTGAGGGTCGTGAGGATGAAGTAAGATGTCTTCATCAGGGTTGAACTTTTTACCTCGTCTCCTTGTGCGTGTTCTCTGAGCCCTTGGTCACAATCTAGGCCATAAGGTTGGTTTAGTCCAGTTCTCCAGGTCTGAGGGGCTCCTGTTATCTCGAGGCCTTACATGCTTGACATTCTTTGTCTTGTCCTTTGAAGAACAGTCCTCCTTATCTCTTGGTCACAGTCCAAACCATAAGGTTGGTTTGATCTGGTTCTTGGGGTCCCAGGGACTCCTGTTATCTGGAGGCCTAAGTGCAGCACAGGTACATCACAAATGTAGCACATATTAAGCAATGAGTGTTGCCTACATATTCATTCTTAACCAATCACTCTCTAATTTCTAATCCCATGTTTCAATCTGCTCTTTCCCTCTGCCAGGGCAACTCCTGTGGTTTTCTAAAAAAGGCACTGACTTCTTTGATAAGCCAAAAGTGCCACCAATATTCAAACAAAGTGTTCTTCAATAGAGAATATTAATAACCAAAGTACATGTGAATATAGGTGTAACCCAAGCCTGTTCCTATGCGTGTACCTATTGGGAATGAATGTTTATCCTTGCCACCAGACAGAGCAGAAGCATGAAGCTGTGGCACCCTCTCCTGCATTGCACCTCCAGATTCAGCAACTACTGGCAGCTTTTGTACTTCTAATATTCTGGCTTTGCTCTGTCTTCACTCTTTAAGAAGTTACTCAACTTCTCAGGCATTTTCACCTTTAGGAGGAGAAAACTGTTCAATGCCTGATCTCTACCCTTATAGACTAATGGTTTGAAATAACACTGTTGCTTTAACTGCCATGCTCTGCTCCCCAAATTCTGTTATTTTGCTCTAATATCCTCTGCATATTGCTGTGTGTTTGTTTTGATTAAGTTTTGTTCCTCAGCATGATTTTTCCCCTAGAGGAGTGATCAGTACTATTTAAATAATGGGCTGAATGTGAATTGTTGAAGTGACAGGTTACATTTGTGGTGAAAACTAGTGTATTGTGAGCAAATGAAAGTTTTTGTTTGTTTGTTTATTTGTTTGTTACATTTTATTCCCCTCCTGCCTCCCCGCCCCCTCCCCCCCCCCCCCCAAATCAAGTGCCCAGAAGAGAAAATCCTGTTGTAACATTGCTGACTCTTGTACTGGTTTTGGTAATGACAGTCAGAGTTCAGCAATGACCTAACAGAGTTCAGCTAACTGACCTGTGGGGAGTACAGGTCAAGGCTTTTTTGAAACAGCTCCTGGAGTTTATTCTAGAACAATTAGCTCTACTTATAGGTATGAAGTCTTTTCCTCAGTATTTTTTTTCCCTTTTTGCTTCCAGCTTTCAATTTGATAACCTTTCTTAAGGTTTCCTTCACCTGGCTTATCCACCAGTACCACCAGTATGTATTCTGTTATCTTAAACCTGCTCAGAATAGCCTTTTTTTTTTTTTTTTTTTTTTTTTTTGACTTCTGGGTTTGGGGCTTTCATTTCTTTGATATTTTCTTGAAAGTATGTATACAGAAACACCACATTTGTATCTTTTTTTTTTTTTTTTTCCAATTGTCTCTCTTTCACCTGCATTGGTGAGCTCCCATTCTAATATTTTTCTGTGAAGATAGCTTTATTTCTTGGCTTCAGCATACGTGAACTCAGACTTTAGTTGTTCAGCTTTTCACCTTATTAAAAAGACTTTCTGCTTTTATTTCACAAACACTGAGTGTTCCTCTTCATTGTCCCATTTATTTTACCGTCTGAGTTAGTGAACTAAATGCTCATCCCTTAGTCTGGATGAAATGTGTGCTGCCTCCATATGAATGCTTTTTAACTCATAAAATCTTAGTGCTTGTAAACAATTAAATGGGTCATGGCAAATTTTTTCAAGAATACCATACAGTAGGCTGAGCTGTAGATTGATCTAAGGCTTAAACATTATAAGTCAGCTAATTCGCTAAGTATCATGCTCTCAGGTCAGGGTCAATTTTAAGATCTTTATTGTTTCTGCTCCCTCCCTGGAAACTTGCTCAATCTGTGTCAGTATGACTTGTATAGATTTTGAGCATGCTACAGTCCTTGTGTCTGCAGGATGTTTAATATTTTGTAGTACTAGCCTTAGTTTTGACTAGATCAAGTTGTTGCTGCTTCATCACTCTATGACAACTGTCTATAAAGCAATCATGGTAGGTAGTGCAGCTTAGTGCATTAAAATGGGTGGTGGGGATCAAATGTTCAGATAAATTAAATTCTTATTCCTGTTACTCTGTCTAGTCATTTTGGTCAATCAGATCCTTGTCCTGTGCTGATAAAAACCTATTTTATCTGCAAAGAAGTCCAGGGATCTCAGCAAAGATCACTGAAACCAATGGAAAAAAAATCAAGATTTAGCCTGTAGAGCCTTTGGGGTATGCACTGTAATTTCAGTCAGGCTTGAAAAGAGCTGTATGCAATGAATCAATGGTGGCTTCAATTCTTTGATGCGCTGCCACAGGGTAAGCAAATAATTAATAGCTGATGCCAGTGGTGTAAATGCTCCACTTCAGATAATATATGGGAAGATATTTTTGGGAAAACATTTAAGCTCATAGTGCAATTTGTAAATGTCTTTGTTTGAAGTGTATTTTTTCCTAGGCAATGTGAACTAAAAATGTAAAAAAAGGATCATAGTTGTAAGCTGAATAATCAAAATCAAAAGTTTCTACAGCCTCAACTTCTTATCAGACCTACTTTCTCAGTAACCTTTTAATATTTTCATGCAATTTAGTGATAAATAATCACTCCTAAAGAGCTGCTTGGAATAAACAGTGTGCTTTCAGTGATATTCTATTTCTTTATTACCTTCTCTTCCAAGGTTACTTGGCAATCTCATAACAATCTAGCTAGACATTTAGGAGTTCATTGATAAAGAAAATTCAGACACTAGGATCTGCTTCAGTACTTTCATCAGAAGCATTTTTTCAGATCATACTTAGGGTGGTGATGAACCGAGAGTTCAATAGAGAGGAAATAATTTCCTTCATATTTACATGATGTAAATATTTTTTGTAGCCTCTAACTGGTTAATAAAAATTCTATCTTAAAAAGCATGGAGTGACAGAGAATCCTAGCAGTAAAGATTAAACTCAGAGGAGAAAGTCTTTTATAGCTCAGATGAAAGTTATTTAGTTACTTCAAAATATAGCAATTGGTAAAGAGGAAGAGAAACTAATGATTTATTCCGATTAAGTAGTATTAGATCCCTCTGGGTACCCAAGAAATTTATCAGAAAACATTAATTGGAAATTCAATAGGACTTTTACATTTTGTTTGGAATAAAGAAAGTTCCCTCCAGAGGACTTTGTGTGTATGCTAGGTTTAAATAAGCATGGAACAAACTTTGACCAAGCACACTTAAAATTTCTACTTCTTTCATGGCCTCCCCAAAGGGAAACAATCATTTTAAATTTCTTTGAACAATGTGTCTGAAGAGCTTACCCACAAATTATCAACAATATTCTTGTTCTGTCTCAGTCATCAGACAACTCTATATCTGGTGATGAGGTATTGTATGTATGCACAGCAAGAAAGTTCACTGGCCAGCAAGAAAGTTCCCTGGCCAGGAGATCAGGAAGTCTGAATAGTCATACAGATTGATTGCATGCTATTGCTACTGTGTTGATCAGGAGCAGAGCCAGAGAGCATAGTCTGGCTCCATTTACATCAATAGTGAGTTGCTTCTAGGCTAAAATTTCATTTTCATCTCTTTCCACTTCAGTTTTGATAATTTCATTTCTACAACTGTTAGGACTATGGGAAAAAAAAAAAAAAAAAAGTGTTATCCAGTTCTTGGATGGAGTGTTCAGCACCTTGCCCCTTTTAGCACCTTGCCCTAGGCAGTTAGAGTAAAGGCATCTATATTGCTTTCAGCATTCAGTGAAAGGTGATTAAAATTCTTCACCTTTGCCAGATATTTATCCTTTTCTTGATCTGTTTTGATGGCAGTTTTTAAGATGGTGTCATCCCCTACGTATGTGAATGTTTGTTATTCCTATGCCTGAGACCAAGATGATAGCCTGTCTGGGAGCTCAGACCAGAAAGCTCTTTTATTCTGTCTGTTCATAGTTTTTCATGAGACATTTCTGAAAAATGGGTAATTGAGACGTATACACTATTTCTTTTAAAAACCTGTATAAGTATCACAGATATTTGATAACTAATTAGCTTTTAATTGGTCTGTTGATTTGTTCTATGGACTGACTTGTTGCCATGGAAACTTGTGAGCACACAGAGATTGAGCTGTCCATGTCCAGAAGCCATTTTTCAGATGCTGGATATATTAAAAATAATAATAGTAATAATAAATAAATAAATAAATTATAATGGTGACAAGATATAGCTTGGAGCTAGTGATCTCTGTCAGGCTAATGAGGAAGTAGGAGGAAGGAGATTCTTCGTCTTCCTGTGGTAACTCATTTTTTTTTTAATTTTTTATTTTTTTTCATACAGATTGTGATGATTTCATGAACAAGGTACATAGGTACTGTAACTGACTTTTCTGAAGTGATGTTTCCACCTTCCAGCTTTCATTCATAAATTAGATAATTTCTTTCAAACTCTATATAAATCTCTCTGGTCAGCAGGAGAAAGACATTGCAGCAAACAACCAAAGCTTTCATGTGGTTTGGATCTACTAATCTGAGTATGTTTCCAAAATGTTAGTTTAGGTGAAAAAATGTAGAAACCTGTTTGAAATATTTTTTATCAATTATAACTTACTGAGATCATGCCAAAGTGAGTGGATGACCTCTGAGATAAAGAAGATCTGAGGTGATCCACTTAATTCCCTTGGCATCCAAATTAATTTATAGACAGTGTCACATGAGTTGTCTCTGTCACAGTAGGACAGAGTAATTGATGAATCATCTTTACATATGAAGCTGTTAGCAGCAGGGATGTTAGTTAGAGTGACATGCAATTTCATGTGATACCAGCGTGGCCCTCAGAAAGGCCCTCGGGATTTTCCAAAAGTGGTCACAAAATTTAGATGTCTTTATGCAAACTTAACAAACTCTGTGCCACATTACCCACATGCAGTGGCTTTCAGGGACTGGAAGAAGCTGCTGAGCACAGAGCAATTGAAAATGTAGCTGTGATGTTTGTACACTTCTTTGACTTTACAGCAAAAGAGGAGTGGGTATCCTTCCTGAGGAGTGGGTATGCTCCACAGCTTCTCTGGCTGCCCGTACAGGCAGAAAGGATGCACATGGAAATTGGTTTGGTAGGAATCAGTCACTGCCAGTTTGTCAAGAGATATTTAGCTCAATGAATGCCTGTGTTTGGAAACGAAACTGCTGTATATAGTGCAGAAAGTCTCAGCTTAGATTTGAGATAAAGATAAAATTTTGACCTTTAGGGAGTGCTGACTTGACTTTTTTTCATGTGGCTGGTAGTGGCACTCAGATACTGATTGGTGAATTGTAAGGAACAGAGAAGAGAAATATCTGTATGATGTCAGCATAATTATCCTTTTGGACTAAAGGAATGATGAAGCACTGAACTCATAAAGCAGAAAGATGCTCTTCCAAAGAGCAATAAACAAAAGATTTTTATGATTCTTGCAGTTGAGAAAATAAACAGTGGGGAAGCATCCAATTCCTCTTTATAAAAATAGTTACTTAATAATAGTGGTGACACAAATGCAAAGAGAATTCAAAACACTAAAAGACAATTCTGAAGCACATATTCCATTTCTCAACAGACTAGGAGTAAATTCAAATGTGAAATGTGTCAAATGTAAGGCCTCAAGGGATAGAAAGCAAACCTCTCCTTAAGTGATTCAAAGTTTAATCAGCTCTATCCATGTTGTGCTTTGACCCAGACAGCAGCTAAACACCATACAGTCATCCGCTCACCTCCCCGCCCCCCCCCCCCCCCCCGCTCTGGGATGGGGGAGAGAAACAGGAAAGTGAAGCCTGTGAGTTGAGATAAAGACAGTTTATTAGGACAGAAAATATAATTAACATAACATAACATAACATAACATAACATAACATAACATAACATAACATAGCATATAGCATAACATAACATAACATAACATAACATAAACATATAATAATAATAATAATATGCACAAAACAAGTGATGCACAATGCAATTGCTCACCACCTGCTGATAAATACCCAGCCTATCCCCAAGCAGCCGGCCCCCCTCCCCTGGCTAGCCACCCCTATATATTGTTTTGGTGTAAGCACTGCTCTGCAACAATTAAAACATCAGCATGTTATCAACACTCTTCTCATCCTAATCCAAAACATAGCACCTTACTAGCTACTAGGAGAAAAATTAACTATATCCTAACTGAAACCAGGACAATCCATAATAGACAATCAGATATAGCAGAACAAGGAAGAAAGTCTATTTTACAATGCATTGAAATAAATGCTGTAATTTGAAAAAACAAAGCAAATAGGTATAAAGGTATAAAAATATAAAGGTATAAACAGCGCTGGGTGCGCAGGGAGTCTATGCTCTACCACCACGCACACACAAACATCAAACTTTCTAAATATACAGAACATTGCTTTTACATACTAAACCCGAGTACGCCTATACGTATGTACAATCAGAAAAGGTAACAAACAATCCTTTAAGTATATTGCTATTGTTATATATGGAGTGGTAATTTGTATTGAGAAGATGGTTGATATTAATGGAAAAGGGGGACATGTGGAAGTGTGGCCATGGGGGTCGGCAAGCCCCGTGGTTGATGATAACCTCAGACTCTTAACCATGAGGCCATTAGGAATGTAAAAGAGTTTAGAGGGAACAAAGAAGGGTGATTCAGGAGACTCCATGCAGTCTCAGGTTGCTTGTTCTCCAGCCATTAAGGCATGGAAGTTGCTGGGTGTTTGCTGTTATATGCAAAGTTGTTTGACCAATGAAAAGTTGTTTTGAAAAGAACTGCTGTGGAGAGAAGGGTATAAGAGGGGAGCCTGTCCTCGAGAAAAAAAAAAAAAAAAAAAAAAAAAGGCAACACGATGAAGTTCTGTCATCAATAAAGAAGCAGGAAAAAGTAATGAGTAGGGACAAGCTAGCAGAACGGAGACCAGGATGGGAACAGGCACATTGATCGCCTCATGAAGATGGGTTCGGCCAAACTCAGCAAACCGCTCAAAGAAACTCGTACTGAAAGTCGGTGGAAATGGGCGCACCGGAGCTGGAGAGAAGCTCAAGCTGAGAGAAGCAGACCCACGCACACAACTGTCCCTTGCTGGTCAGCAGTTGCGCATTATGGGGAATCATACGTCCTTAGGAACAAAGACTGTCCTGGTAACCTTACAGCTTATTCTCCGTATTAACAATCAGACAGTTTATGATCCTGAAACATGGGACCAAATTGATGTCAAGGTGTGGGACTCTGCAACTAAAAATGACAAGGTTGCGGTGGGATTGCTCGGCACCTGGCGAGTAGTCTGAGGCCTTAAAGAGCCCTGTGGGACCACAATCAGAAACGTGTGGTTTGCCAGATAGTGAGGGGCTGCGGGCTCCTTTACTGACCTGACTGCTACGCCATCGGCCCTCTGCTGCTACAGCCATCTCAGGCCTTTGCTGTTATGCCCCCTGGTAACCTGGACGTGCCTTTTGACCCAGGCCCTATTGGCCTTGAAAAGGAGATGGATATGCTTTTCTTCAATCTGGGAAGAACGGGATATATAAGGCCTGAAGGTCAAGTTGCTTGACCCAGTGCTGTTTACTTGCCTTTTATATATATTCCTTTTATAAATATTACTAAATTCAGATTGAGTTGAGACTTCATTTATAACATATATATATACTAGTGTATATATACTAGTGTATATATATTAGTGTATATATATATGTATACACACTATATACAGACTAGTATATACATGTATATAGTATAGTATCGTATAGAGTATATAGTATATATATAATGTATATAATATAATTATAAACCTCCAGAATTTATGGGTTGGGAATATCAGTACTTTTTCATAATTTTTCATTTACATTTTTAAATGATCAGTAGCAAAACTCTCACACATTGCACTCTGTGCATATTGCAAGTCTGGATGTGCTTAACAGCAGCTGCAGGAATGCAAAGATCTTTTCAGGGAATGGAGAGGACAGGGAAGGGAGGTGGTGAGGGGAAAGACATTAATTTACTAAAACTTGATTGCTCAGCTTCATTTTTTCTTTCCATTGTTTTTCTGAGTGTGGAAGTCATAACGTGGCACGTACATTAAACCAGAGCTAATCTGTAGTTGGGTAGATATTTCTTGTGAAACATTTTTTTCTTTTTTTTTTCTTTTTTTTTTTTTTTTCCATAAATTCTTTTCCTGCACAAATGTCCTGTTTTACTGAAATGTCTCTTCGATTGAGATATTCAGAATTATTAACCATGAATCTTTTCCCCGGTTAATAAATCTCACCTACAAATATCCTCCTTCTTCTCTAAGCTCTTTAACCAGATTTAAACATGCTGGCATCCCTTCTCCTGACAGTAATGATCTTTGTGTTCCAGGTCTGTCTGAGGTATGTAAATGTAGCTTTTTCCCCAGAGCTCTTCTTTGGGTTTTAATACGCATATGCCACCAACTGACACCAATTCATTTGCACTTGTCTTCTTTCATCACTTGCTCTGCAACACACTCAACCACTGACAATTCCAATGAGCTACTGCAAGAGTAGAAAAGGGCTATTCTGAAATGGCCTTAATTACTCCAAAATGGCTGAACCCAGCTCTAGATGAGTCAGAGCTGGCAAAGTGCCTTGTTGAATGAATTAATATTCTCTAATGGCTGAATATGTAATGACTAGATCTGCACACTACTCATTCGTCTGAATGTCTTCAGTGGAAATTTTGGATTATTAACAATTTTTAAAGCTTACTTTTAGTTAAGAGTATCCTTTCCTTGATTACAATATTTTCTGAATTATCCTGTAGCACCCTGCACATCAGTACTGCATTGCCTAGGGTGGTTGGTAGCAGAAGACTCAGCATATTCATTTTTAATGCACTCATGCTTCTTGTTTTGGGGAACTTGTCTTTGATCTCACTGCAGCTGCTAGTGCCTAATATTTCTGGAGTTTATCCCAGGCACACCACAAAGCTTTATAAAGGGCATGCTGGAGTGTTTCAAATAACCTCTTTGGTGACCCTCTGCTTCTTCGTAATTACTCAGTGCATTGTGAAGTCTATTCCTTCTAAAAACTGGGAGAGAGAAATGGGAAAAGAACTGTAATTAACTGTGAGACAGAGGGTCAGATTAGCTCTACAGCTACTCGCACAGAATCACAGAATTCTAGGGGTTGGAAGGGACCTTGAAAGATCATCGGGTCCAAACGCCTGCCAAAGTACCTGTTTAGAGCTCCTTAGAACTCCTTAGAGCAGGCTGCCCAAGTAGGTCTCCAGACCGGCCTTGAATATCTCCAGAGAAGGAGACTCCACAACCTCCCTGGGCAGCCTGTTCCAGTGCTCCATCACCCTCACCACAAAGAAGTTCTTTTGCATGTTGGTGCAGAACTTCCTCTGCTCCATCTTGTGGCCAAATCACCCCTTGTCCTGTCCCCACAAACCACTGAAATTGGCCAGATGCCTCTGTCTCCCACACCTCAGCTATTTATACACGTTGATGAGATCCCCTCTAAGTCTTCTCCAGGCTGAACAGACCCAGGTCTCTCAGCCTTTCCTCATAAGAAAGATGCTCCAGGCCCCGTATCATCTTTGTGGCCCTCCACTGGATGCTTTCCAGGAGATCCCTGTCTTTCTTGTACCGGGGAGCCCAGAACCGGACACAATACTCCAGGTGAGGCCTGAGCAGGGCAGAGTAGAGGGGGAGGATCAACTCCTTTGACCTGCTGGCCATGCTCCTTTTAATGCACGCCAGGATCCCATTCGCCCTCTTGGCCACCAGGACACACTGCTGGCTCATGGTCAACCTGTCATCCACCAGGACCCCCAGGTCCTCCTCCTCGGAGTTCCTCTCCAGTAGGTAGTCCCCCAGCCTGTACTGATACGTGCGATGGTTTCTTCCCAGGTGCAGGATTCTACACTTGCTCTTATTAAACCTCATTTGCTTTCTTCCTTCCTATCTCTTGAGCTGGTCCAAGTCTCGCTGAATGGCAGCACAGCCTTCTGGTGTGTCAGCTATTCCTCCCAGCTTTGTGTCATCGGCATACTTGCTGAGGGCACACGCTATTCCCTTATCAAGGTTGTTGATGAAGATGTTGAACAAGACTGGACCCAGCACCGACCCCCTAAAGTCATCATATTTCCATAGTAACACCGTCTTCTAATGCACCTGAAGTTCAGATCTGTCATAAGAAAAGATTAATATAGAGCCAAGAATTTAAAGCCCATGTGATCGATCACAGGTAGCATGAATGAAAGACCCAAAGAGAGCTTAACTTTACTGCAGCCTAATTTCTAATTGTCTGAATTTGAATTCTTTGGAAGGTTCCCTGTTAGTGGGACGCTGTATTTTATCACTATTTAGAAAGATTCAACCCTTGATAGAGGAAACTATGGTGTTGATCTCAGAAGATTGTAGAGCCTTGAGGTACCTGTTATACACAGCATGCTTAGATCTTATAGTCATAGAATAACAGAATGTTTTGTGTTTGAAGGGACCTTTAAAGATCATCCAGTTCCAGCCACCCTGCTTTTGGCAGGGACACATAGGTGAAAAGCGTTGGTGGAGATCACCCCAAATCCATTTTTATCACAGAGTGATTTATAAAGAGCTTAGCAGATAAGAGTATTTATAAGAGAATATACTGAGTAAATTACCAAAAGAAGAGGTTTTAACTTTTTGAGGGGAGGGAGTTGCTAATTAACCAAACAAATGCAGAAAGTGACAGCTAGATTAAAAAGAGGACAGGGGGATAATAATAAATTCTTGAATGTTATAAATCATAAAACGACCAGCTTGTGTTGCTAGCAAATATGCACAATGTTGAAGGTAGGGTGCATGGAAGACATCAGACTGGTATTGTGACTACATGGCTGGTAGATAAGACTGAACTATGAGTAAGTTTCCTGTTTGGATTGGGGACTCATTCCTACAGCTTCTGTTTTCCTTCCATTAAATGTTAATGACCATATGCTGAGCTAGATCAAAGAAATCATCAGGCAAAAGATGATCTCATTTAAAAAAAAAAAAAAGGCAAAGGAATGATCAACCTGGCTCTAGCAGATCAGCAAGATCAGCTATCTGAATATTGTTGCAGGAAAAAAGCAGGAAGGAGAGATGCAAGACAACCATTTTCAGGAGCAATTTGAAGATAATGCTGGCTTAAACTGTGTAACCTTTAATTTAAATTTTTTTGGACTTTATATGTTCAGGCCTGAGATAATATTTCTCTGAATGTAAATTTGTGGGTGGGACTTAGTCTTGAGATACAATGGATAATCATGTCCAGGATTCAGGTTTAACAATAGCAACAGGACAGCGTCAGACATAAGCCCATGATCTCTTATTTATGCAATGTAAAAATACCCTTATCTTCATTTTCAACAAATGTTTCTCTCTTGATTTTGCTGGCATTTATCAACTGTTTAGGAATTTTAGAGAATAAAACACAGTTTTAAAAGTTGTTACTGTATGCTAGGAAACCTGCACATGCTAAGATGTGCAGGGAAAATTATTGGTAATTGGAAATTCATCATAGAATCATAAAATACATCCGGCTGACTGGCAACTCTGGAGGTCTACTTTCTCTAGCTCTCTCACTGAAGAAGTGGTAAGTCCAAAGGTCCATTAGTTGTTAGGTCCATCATTTTGTTTTCACTCACTATTTATTATAAATTAATTAGTTTCTTACAAGTCTATTGCTGCTTTAAGGAAGTGAAATGAAAGCTCAGTGATCAGTTCCCACATGACTCCAGTCATACGACACACTTTATATGACACACTTTATATGACTAATTTATTGCCTATCACTAGCAGACTAGAACAGGGAGAAACTAAAAAAAAGCTAGAAACACCTTCCCCCCATTCATCCTCTCCTACCTCCTCTCCCTGAGCAGCACAGGGGAGCTGGCAATGGGGGCTGTGGTCAGTCCCTGACACTTCATCTCCGTGGCTTCTCCACAGTCCCTCTCTGCCCCTGCTCCCCATGGCGTCTCTCCCACAGGATGCCGGCCTTCCCAAACTGAGCTTGAGGGGGCTGCCCACAGGCAGCAGCTCTTCAGGAACTGCTCCCACATGGCTCTGTCCCACAGGGCCCATCCATCCCCCAGGAGCAAACTGCTCCAGCACCAGTCCCCCATGGGTGGGTGGCAGCTCCCCCCAGACCCCTGCTCCTGCGTGGGCTCCTCTCTACGGGCTGCAGCTCCGGCCCGGGGCCTGCTCCTGCGGGGGCTCTCCATGGGCCGCAGCCTCCTCCAGGCCACATCCACCTGTTCCACTGGGGGCTCTTCCACGGGCTGCAGCGTGGAGATCTGCTCCATGTGGGACCCATGGACTGCAGGGGGACAGCCTGCTACACAAGGGGTCTCTCCACAGGCCCCAGGGGAACTGCTGCTGCGTGTCTGGAGCACCTCCTGCCTTCCTGCTGAACTGACCTTAGGGGCTGCAGGGCACCTTCTCTCACATGTTCTCTCTCCCAGCTGCTGTTGAGCAGCAGCTTTTCCTCTTCTTAAACACACTCTCCTAGAACTACAACCAGTGTTTGTTCATCTTGGAGCCATCTGGAGCTGGATCCTCTCTCATGTGGGGCAGCTGCTGTGCTCTGCTCACAGAGGCCATTCCTGAAGACTTTTGCTACCAAACCCTTGCCACACAAACCCCATACATAGACTTGGCAGAAGTCTCTATGAAGTATCAGGCCTCAACTGTATAGAAAATCAGGTCTTGACACTGTATAAGTATCACAGGGACAAAGCTGGTCCCTGTCATTATCTTTATTGCCAAGGAGTTACTTTGTCATATTTCTGTGGACTTTTATTGATCCTTCAAGGACACTCAATGAACAGTGGAGTGTATGTAAAAGTTTCTGACTTGAAAAGTATATCCAGTGCTTCCCTTAAATGCCTTCGTTGCCTTAGGGGACTAAGAAACCCCTTCCATTTCAATGCCTGACAAAAATAATTGTGATGTGGAAAAAATGAGACTATGAATTGGTGCAAAGAAGAGAATAACATTGCGGTTCTGGTTCCTTTCCTTACAGTTGTGTGGAATATCCAGTATTACTGTGCAGAATGACAAAATGCTGCTCTCTGGTGAAAAACTGAAGTGTTATACACCCACATTTCAGCAAAAGAGAAGACAGAAACTTTCTATAACAATTTCCATACCAGAAACCTTTTTGCTGCACCATGCAAGACACACTAATGTAGTTAGTTACTTGTCTGGCACCTTATTTGGTCCATTATTGCGATGGAGCACTATTATATTTCCATAAGAAAGGGCTGTCAGTTTACTCACAGACATTTTGAGTTCAGTGCTTACTGCCAATTCCCATCAATAACACATACAAATACATACGCCCCACTCCAATAGTCAGCATCTGCAATGCATATCAGAGTTCTTTCAAACAACGAGAAATGAAAGTAACTAATGCACCTACCTGGCATAAATTACACCTGCCAATAGGTGAACTGAACTCATATTTCTAGCTGTATACAAAAATTTTATTTCCTTTTAAATAAAATTTGAGCAGTTATTCTTGGAATCACTAGGAGCACTTCATGAAAGATGCACCCTTACAGTATTATAGTAAAGATCAGTTGTCTCAGTTGTCTGAGATCTATCAGAGGCTTTGACATTATTTCCACTAGTTTTAGTAAATAGGCCATTGACCATAGGGGAGGAAGGTCATCCAGTCTGTGACTGGGAAATGTGTCACACTGCTGAGAGCCAGCCAAAGGCTTGTACATTAAATCCTAAATCCCTACTTCAACATTGGATTCTTGATTCATGTTCAACAGAGCTAAATATGAGTTCAAGTACAACACATATGTTTACTGCCTTGCTTCAGAAGCATATACTAAAATGCTTTGTTTAGTAGGGCTTACAAAAATAATGTGGAAATACATTTCTGAGGATTAGAGGTACAACCCCAGGATCAAAATTAAGGATTTTTTCATAGCTTACAGAGAATTTGGTATATCCTAGGCAACCTGGTTACTTCAGGAAATGAAAACTGGAGCTTCAAGGCCAGAGCAGCATACTGTGGTTGGGTAAGACTTCCAGACACAAAATAACTATTTCAGTTTCCCAAGTGAAAATTGTTACCAAATCAGAGCATTGCACAGACAATTACTTGAGAGTTAGGCAGTTGACTCAGAACTGGAGAACTGATTTTCCTGATCTCAGCAGAATCTTTATTTTGCCCTAAACATATCTTCGCATTTCATTTCATATTATATTATCATCAGGGTTTATTAATATATTATCAATCATAAAGTTACCATGAAGATAAGCAGAAGAGAACTTCTGTTTGTGAGTACCTCTGGTTAGAAAAGGAAGAAAAGTTACCATGGATTTAACTAATTCTGACAATTATTTACTCAAGTGCAACCTACCTTAAGGATTGAGTTATATGTCATACAACTCCGATTCTAGGACTATAAACTTTTGTTAATCACTAACACATTAACTCAACACTATTGTGTGCTTGTGCAGTGAAGAGGCCTGGAGGCTGCAGGCCTCCAGAAGGCCCATGTCAACAGGGAGCAGGAGGACAGCCCTGTGGCCAACCCTTGCCCTCCTATCCCCCTGCAAAGGACTCCCACCTCCAGCTCTGCAGACTCTGATGACAAGGAACTCCCCAACACATCCAGTGCTGTCCTTTGTGTGGTCCTGGCCACCCCACCACTGTATATGTCTCCAGCTAGCAGGAGGAGTCCCAAGCAGAGCTTGAGGAGGCAGCAGAAGATGATGCCGGCCAGGGCTGCAGCCACTGAGCCTCTGCTCCTGGCCTGGGTAGGGACCACTCGCCTGGCAGGCCCCGGCACCCCCCAAAAAGGAAGGCCAGAAGCAGCCCAGACCCTCCCAAGCCCTTCAAGAGGCCGCCCTGATGGTGCCGCTAGCAGGGCTACCCTTGCCTTTCATTAAAGAAAAGCAAAATCCATGAGAATTCTACAGGCAGTGTCTTGCTCTTACTCAAAACAGAGCTCACAGCAGAGCCTGTGAGCGCTGCCAGAAATGGGGTGGTGTTCCTGGCCATGGAGCCCAAGGGAGCCCATGGTGCAGGAGCCCACGACAAAGGTGAGGATAGGGGCTGGGTGAGGCTTGGCTCCTTGGAGCTGAGGCCCTGTGCTTCGATCCCCTGGCACTAGTAATGACTTCCACCACATTCATCCTCGGAAGGGGCTGTCATTTTAGTGAAGGCGGTGGGACTGGAAACATCTTCCTGGTGTGATAGGATGGTATAGCAAGCACTTTATGGAGGCCTGTGCTGAGCCCTGGTTTGGTTGAACTTCATGGTGCACGAGGTAGGAGAGAGCATTGCTAGTCAGGGATGTAGCAAGAGTTTTGAAAAGCATGTGAACCCATAAAAACTGCAATGCCATCAGCCCATGCTGTCTTATAGCCTTCCCAGAGTTTTTCCATATGTGTGTGAGAGCATTCTTGAGGAAAGATGTGTTGTTTTTTTCTGTCTTGGTTTTCAAAACCAATGCTGTCAATCAGAAATGACATGCCTGGGGGCTTGCTCTGACTTGGCAACAGAAAAACTGCACAGTTCACCAAAGTGATGGAGCTTGAACTCTGCCATCATCTGGTCTTTCCTCTGTGCCACTCCCTAAATATATGGTGTGTCTGTCCTCTGCCTGTCTTTTTGGCAGGAGTGAGAGCACAGGGACACTTTGCTCCCCACCTTGGAGCTATCAACTATTCCATCAGTCCTGGAAGCAGGTGTCAACAATCCACTTGCAGATCAATAAATCAGTAAGAACTGCTGACTAGTGATCTGTTTTGAAACCTAAGTCATTAAATGGCTAAGTATGTCAGGATGCAGTTGGGAAGAAATCCGTCTCCTTCCTGGGGTTCTCACACCAAATTCCAGCAGTAAGGCAATTTTACAGATAACTTCCCTCTTTTGTCTAAGTAGTAAAAATCTCCTTCTAGACAAAATGTCCAGCATACAGCCAGAGAAATACATGATAAGGTGAGTGAACAATTGGCTGATGGGTTGGGCTCAGAGGGTTATAGTAAATGGGGTTACATCAGGCAGGCAGGCAGCCAGCCAGTCACTGGTGGGGTTCCAGAGGTGTCCGTTTTAGGGCCAGTTGTCTTCCACGTTTTCCTAAATGATTTGGATGCAGGACTTGAAGGTATACTAAATCTGCACATAACACTAGATTGGGAGGAGCGCTTGACTCCATTGAGGGTAGAGAGGCCTTGCAGTGAGATTTTGACAAATTAGAGGGCTGGGCAATCACCAGCCATGTGAAGTTTCTTAAGAGTAGGTGTTGGATTCTGCACCTGGGAAGGGGAAATCCCAACATATGAGGAGTGGCTGAGGTCCCTTGGTTTGTTCAGCCCAGAACAGAGAAGGCTGAGGGGAGGCCTCATGGTGGCCTGCAGCTCCCGCATGAGGGGAGCAGAGGGGCAGGCGCTAATCTCTGCTCCTGGGGACAGCGACAGGACCGGAGGGGACGGGATGGAGCTGGGACAGGGGAGGGTCAGGCTGGGGGTTAGGAAAAGGTTCTACACCCAGAGAGTGATCGGGCACTGGGACAGGCTCCTCAGGCTGATGATCATGGCACCAGGCCTTCTGCAGTTAAAAAGGCTTTTGGACAATGCTCTCACACACAAAGTCTGATTTCTAGGTGGTCCTGTGTGGAGCCAGATTTTGAACTCAATGATTCTTGTGAGTCTATTACAACTTGGAATATTCTGTAATTCTGTGATTCTAAAGTATGTCCTTGAATACAAACAAGAAACTTAAAATTTATCATGTAGCTATGAACTTTGCTTAGTGTCAATATTTTCTAAGGAGTAACAAGACACTGAAAATGGAAAGCTAGTTAGTAATAAGCTCATATGTTTGGAATAATTCGGTTTGAATGGTATCTTAATAACCATCTAGTTCTAACTCACCTGCCATGGGCAGGGACACCTTTCACTACTAGACCAGGTTTTCCAAAGCTCTTTCCAATCTGGCCGTGAACACCTTCAGGGATGGAGCATCCACAGCTTCTCTGGGCCACCTGCTCCAGTGTCTCACCACCCTTAAAGTGAAGAATTTCTTCCTAATGTCTAATCTAAATGTATCCTCTTTTAGCTTAAAGCCATTACTCTGTGTCCTGTCACTACACTCCCTGATAAAATGTCAGGAGAAAAATATGTGAGGAAAAACATGCACATAAAAATTATTCCAAAGAAAATAATGAGAATGTGATCATACAGCACTCTGTTCTTCTGTAAGATAACAGTTTCTGCAGTTTTAATTCCTTCAATTTTCGTCCATTGCCTCTGTTCCTGACACTGGCTTGTACAGGCAGGGGTCTGCTCTGTCTTCATTACTCCCATCTACCAGCAGGTATGTATATACCTTGACAAGATTTCCCTAAGTCTTTCCTTCTTCAAGCTAAACAGGTCCAAGTCCTTTGGCCTTTTCTTGTGTAATTCATGTTTTGACTCCCTAAACTGTCCTGGTTTAACCTGTCAAGCAGCAAGCACCACATAGCCATTTGTTCACTCTCCCTTCAGTGGAATGGGAGAAAGAATCAGAAAAGGTTTGTCATCAACATTATTTTTTCCCCAAAATCCAAATCACAGCACCAAAACTGCTACTAAGAAGAAAATCAACTATCCCAGACTAAACAGTACACCATTTTTATATCAACATTGAACTTGTTTTAGTTTTACTTGATCTTGGATTCTTGGGTGCAAGCTGGAGGAACTAACTTATTTGCAGGTTTTCTGAAATGCCAAATGTAAATTCTGCCTGATATCATTTAGCATTAAAAAATAAAAAGTGTAACACAGATTTACTATTCCTCTTTAGCGTGACCTCAGTAACTATTTTTCTATGAAAAAAAAAAGAAAAAAAAAAAAAAAAGACTGATCTAGCTATTTACATTTTTACAGTTCTTTTCAATACATGATTAAAG